>NW_026600819.1:0-118823 GCF_029448725.1 Salvelinus fontinalis | reverse complement strand
TACTGTTTAATCAGGATGTTAGGAACACTGTGGACAGTTTTCAGCAAGTTGCAACATTGAAATACAGAAATAAACACTTTTCCAAAAACAAGCTCTAAATCATGTTGAAAAACAGAAATAAGCACTTTTCAAAAACAAGCTTCAAATCATGTTGAAATACAGAAATTGACACTTTTCCAAAAACAAGCTCCAAATCATGTTGAAATACAGAAATTGACACTTTTCCATAAACAAGCTCTAAATCATGTTTGATGCACTCTGGAAGTTAATTTTTTTTCAGTACTGTTTAATCAGGATGTTAGGAACACTGTGGACAGTTTTCAGCAAGTTGCAACATTGAAATACAGAAATAAACACTTTTCCAAAAACAAGCTCTAAATCATGTTGAAAAACAGAAATAAGCACTTTTCAAAAACAAGCTTCAAATCATGTTGAAATACAGAAATTGACACTTTTCCAAAAACAAGCTCCAAATCATGTTGAAATACAGAAATAAAAACTTTTCCATAAACAAGCTCTAAATCATGTTTGATGCACTCTGGAAGTTAATTTTTTTTCAGTACTGTTTAATCAGGATGTTAGGAACACTGTGGACAGTTTTCAGCAAGTTGCAACATTGAAATACAGAAATAAACACTTTTCCAAAAACAAGCTCTAAATCATGTTGAAATACAGAAATAAACACTTTTTCCAAAAACAAGCTCTAAATCATGTTGAAATACAGAAATTGACACTTTTCCAAAAACAAGCTCCAAATCATGTTGAAATACAGAAATTGACACTTTTCCATAAACAAGCTCTAAATCATGTTTGATGCACTCTGGAAGTTAATTTTTTTTCAGTACTGTTTAATCAGGATGTTAGGAACACTGTGGACAGTTTTCAGCAAGTTGCAACATTGAAATACAGAAATAAACACTTTTCCAAAAACAAGCTCTAAATCATGTTGAAATACAGAAATAAACACTTTTCCATAAACAAGCTCTAAATCATGTTTGATGCACTCTGGAAGTTAATTTTTTTTCAGTACTGTTTAATCAGGATGTTAGGAACACTGTGGACAGTTTTCAGCAAGTTGCAACATTGAAATACAGAAATAAACACTTTTCCAAAAACAAGCTCTAAATCATGTTGAAATACAGAAATAAACACTTTTCCAAAAACAAGCTCTAAATCATGTTGAAATACAGAAATTGACACTTTTCCAAAAACAAGCTCCAAATCATGTTGAAATACAGAAATTGACACTTTTCCATAAACAAGCTCTAAATCATGTTTGATGCACTCTGGAAGTTAATTTTTTTTCAGTACTGTTTAATCAGGATGTTAGGAACACTGTGGACAGTTTTCAGCAAGTTGCAACATTGAAATACAGAAATAAACACTTTTCCAAAAACAAGCTCTAAATCATGTTGAAAAACAGAAATAAGCACTTTTCCATAAACAAGCTCTAAATCATGTTTGATGCACTCTGGAAGTTAATTTTTTTTCAGTACTGTTTAATCAGGATGTTAGGAACACTGTGGACAGTTTTCAGCAAGTTGCAACATTGAAATACAGAAATAAACACTTTTCCAAAAACAAGCTCTAAATCATGTTGAAAAACAGAAATAAGCACTTTTCAAAAACAAGCTTCAAATCATGTTGAAATACAGAAATTGACACTTTTCCAAAAACAAGCTCCAAATCATGTTGAAATACAGAAATTGACACTTTTCCATAAACAAGCTCTAAATCATGTTTGATGCACTCTGGAAGTTAATTTTTTTTCAGTACTGTTTAATCAGGATGTTAGGAACACTGTGGACAGTTTTCAGCAAGTTGCAACATTGAAATACAGAAATAAACACTTTTCCAAAAACAAGCTCTAAATCATGTTGAAAAACAGAAATAAGCACTTTTCAAAAACAAGCTTCAAATCATGTTGAAATACAGAAATTGACACTTTTCCAAAAACAAGCTCCAAATCATGTTGAAATACAGAAATAAAAACTTTTCCATAAACAAGCTCTAAATCATGTTTGATGCACTCTGGAAGTTAACATTTTTTCAGTACTGTTTAATCAGGATGTTAGGAACACTGTGGACAGTTTTCAGCAAGTTGCAACATTGAAATACAGAAATAAACACTTTTCCAAAAACAAGCTCTAAATCATGTTGAAATACAGAAATAAACACTTTTTCCAAAAACAAGCTCTAAATCATGTTGAAATACAGAAATTGACACTTTTCCAAAAACAAGCTCCAAATCATGTTGAAATACAGAAATTGACACTTTTCCATAAACAAGCTCTAAATCATGTTTGATGCACTCTGGAAGTTAATTTTTTTTCAGTACTGTTTAATCAGGATGTTAGGAACACTGTGGACAGTTTTCAGCAAGTTGCAACATTGAAATACAGAAATAAACACTTTTCCAAAAACAAGCTCTAAATCATGTTGAAATACAGAAATAAAAACTTTTCCATAAACAAGCTCTAAATCATGTTTGATGCACTCTGGAAGTTAACATTTTTTCAGTACTGTTTAATCAGGATGTTAGGAACACTGTGGACAGTTTTCAGCAAGTTGCAACATTGAAATACAGAAATAAACACTTTTCCAAAAACAAGCTCTAAATCATGTTGAAATACAGAAATAAACACTTTTTCCAAAAACAAGCTCTAAATCATGTTGAAATACAGAAATTGACACTTTTCCAAAAACAAGCTCCAAATTATGTTGAAATACAGAAATTGACACTTTTCCATAAACAAGCTCTAAATCATGTTTGATGCACTCTGGAAGTTAATTTTTTTTCAGTACTGTTTAATCAGGATGTTAGGAACACTGTGGACAGTTTTCAGCAAGTTGCAACATTGAAATACAGAAATAAACACTTTTCCAAAAACAAGCTCTAAATCATGTTGAAAAACAGAAATAAGCACTTTTCCATAAACAAGCTCTAAATCATGTTTGATGCACTCTGGAAGTTATTTTTTTTTCAGTACTGTTTAATCAGGATGTTAGGAACACTGTGGACAGTTTTCAGCAAGTTGCAACATTGAAATACAGAAATAAACACTTTTCCAAAAACAAGCTCTAAATCATGTTGAAAAACAGAAATAAGCACTTTTCAAAAACAAGCTTCAAATCATGTTGAAATACAGAAATTGACACTTTTCCAAAAACAAGCTCCAAATCATGTTGAAATACAGAAATTGACACTTTTCCATAAACAAGCTCTAAATCATGTTTGATGCACTCTGGAAGTTAATTTTTTTTCAGTACTGTTTAATCAGGATGTTAGGAACACTGTGGACAGTTTTCAGCAAGTTGCAACATTGAAATACAGAAATAAACACTTTTCCAAAAACAAGCTCTAAATCATGTTGAAAAACAGAAATAAGCACTTTTCAAAAACAAGCTTCAAATCATGTTGAAATACAGAAATTGACACTTTTCCAAAAACAAGCTCCAAATCATGTTGAAATACAGAAATAAAAACTTTTCCATAAACAAGCTCTAAATCATGTTTGATGCACTCTGGAAGTTAACATTTTTTCAGTACTGTTTAATCAGGATGTTAGGAACACTGTGGACAGTTTTCAGCAAGTTGCAACATTGAAATACAGAAATAAACACTTTTCCAAAAACAAGCTCTAAATCATGTTGAAATACAGAAATAAACACTTTTTCCAAAAACAAGCTCTAAATCATGTTGAAATACAGAAATTGACACTTTTCCAAAAACAAGCTCCAAATTATGTTGAAATACAGAAATTGACACTTTTCCATAAACAAGCTCTAAATCATGTTTGATGCACTCTGGAAGTAAATTTTTTTTCAGTACTGTTTAATCAGGATGTTAGGAACACTGTGGACAGTTTTCAGCAAGTTGCAACATTGAAATACAGAAATAAACACTTTTCCAAAAACAAGCTCTAAATCATGTTGAAATACAGAAATAAAAACTTTTCCATAAACAAGCTCTAAATCATGTTTGATGCACTCTGGAAGTTAAAATTTTTTCAGTACTGTTTAATCAGGATGTTAGGAACACTGTGGACAGTTTTCAGCAAGTTGCAACATTGAAATACAGAAATAAACACTTTTCCAAAAACAAGCTCTAAATCATGTTGAAATACAGAAATAAACACTTTTTCCAAAAACAAGCTCTAAATCATGTTGAAATACAGAAATTAACACTTTTCCAAAAACAAGCTCCAAATCATGTTGAAATACAGAAATTGACACTTTTCCATAAACAAGCTCTAAATCATGTTTGATGCACTCTGGAAGTTAATTTTTTTTCAGTACTGTTTAATCAGGATGTTAGGAACACTGTGGACAGTTTTCAGCAAGTTGCAACATTGAAATACAGAAATAAACACTTTTCCAAAAACATGCTCTAAATCATGTTGAAAAACAGAAATAAGCACTTTTCAAAAACAAGCTTCAAATCATGTTGAAATACAGAAATAAACACTTTTCCAAAAACAAGCTCCAAATCATGTTGAAATACAGAAATTGACACTTTTCCATAAACAAGCTCTAAATCATGTTTGATGCACTCTGGAAGTTACTTTTTTTCAGTACTGTTTAATCAGGATGTTAGGAACACTGTGGACAGTTTTCAGCAAGTTGCAACATTGAAATACAGAAATAAACACTTTTCCAAAAACAAGCTCTAAATCATGTTGAAAAACAGAAATAAGCACTTTTCAAAAACAAGCTTCAAATCATGTTGAAATACAGAAATAAACACTTTTCCAAAAACAAGCTCCAAATCATGTTGAAATACAGAAATTGACACTTTTCCATAAACAAGCTCTAAATCATGTTTGATGCACTCTGGAAGTGAATTTTTTTTCAGTACTGTTTAATCAGGATGTTAGGAACACTGTGGACAGTTTTCAGCAAGTTGCAACATTGAAATACAGAAATAAACACTTTTCCAAAAACAAGCTCTAAATCATGTTGAAATACAGAAATAAACACTTTTTCCAAAAACAAGCTCTAAATCATGTTGAAATACAGAAATTAACACTTTTCCAAAAACAAGCTCCAAATCATGTTGAAATACAGAAATTGACACTTTTCCATAAACAAGCTCTAAATCATGTTTGATGCACTCTGGAAGTTAATTTTTTTTCAGTACTGTTTAATCAGGATGTTAGGAACACTGTGGACAGTTTTCAGCAAGTTGCAACATTGAAATACAGAAATAAACACTTTTCCAAAAACATGCTCTAAATCATGTTGAAAAACAGAAATAAGCACTTTTCAAAAACAAGCTTCAAATCATGTTGAAATACAGAAATAAACACTTTTCCAAAAACAAGCTCCAAATCATGTTGAAATACAGAAATTGACACTTTTCCATAAACAAGCTCTAAATCATGTTTGATGCACTCTGGAAGTTACTTTTTTTCAGTACTGTTTAATCAGGATGTTAGGAACACTGTGGACAGTTTTCAGCAAGTTGCAACATTGAAATACAGAAATAAACACTTTTCCAAAAACATGCTCTAAATCATGTTGAAAAACAGAAATAAGCACTTTTCAAAAACAAGCTTCAAATCATGTTGAAATACAGAAATAAACACTTTTCCAAAAACAAGCTCCAAATCATGTTGAAATACAGAAATTGACATTTTTCCATAAACAAGCTCTAAATCATGTTTGATGCACTCTGGAAGTGAATTTTTTTCAGTACTGTTTAATCAGGATGTTAGGAACACTGTGGACAGTTTTCAGCAAGTTGCAACATTGAAATAAAGAAATAAACACTTTTCCAAAAACAAGCTCTAAATCATGTTGAAATACAGAAATAAACACTTTTCCAAAAACAAGCTCCAAATCATGTTGAAATACAGAAATTGACACTTTTCCATAAACAAGCTCTAAATCATGTTTGATGCACTCTGGAAGTAATTTTTTTTTCAGTACTGTTTAATCAGGATGTTAGGAACACTGTGGACAGTTTTCAGCAAGTTTCAACATTGAAATACAGAAATAAACACTTTTCCAAAAACATGCTCTAAATCATGTTGAAAAACAGAAATAAGCACTTTTCAAAAACAAGCTTCAAATCATGTTGAAATACAGAAATAAACACTTTTCCATAAACAAGCTCTAAATCATGTTTGATGCACTCTGGAAGTTAATTTTTTTTCAGTACTGTTTAATCAGGATGTTAGGAACACTGTGGACAGTTTTCAGCAAGTTGCAACATTGAAATACAGAAATAAACACTTTTCCAAAAACATACTCTAAATCATGTTGAAATACAGACATTAACACTTTTCCAAAAACAAGCTCCAAATCATGTTGAAATACAGAAATTGACACTTTTCCATAAACAAGCTCTAAATCATGTTTGATGCACTCTGGAAGTACATTTTTTTTCAGTACTGTTTAATCAGGATGTTAGGAACACTGTGGACAGTTTTCAGCAAGTTGCAACATTGAAATACAGAAATAAACACTTTTCCAAAAACATACTCTAAATCATGTTGAAATACAGACATTAACACTTTTCCAAAAACAAGCTCCAAATCATGTTGAAATACAGAAATAAGCACTTTTCAAAAACAAGCTTCAAATCATGTTGAAATACAGAAATTGACACTTTTCCAAAAACAAGCTCCAAATCATGTTGAAATACAGAAATAAACACTTTTCCAAAAACAAGCTCCAAATCATGTTGAAATACAGAAATTGACACTTTTCCATAAACAAGCTCTAAATCATGTTTGATGCACTCTGGAAGTTAATTTTTTTCAGTACTGTTTAATCAGGATGTTAGGAACACTGTGGACAGTTTTCAGCAAGTTGCAACATTGAAATACAGAAATAAACACTTTTCCAAAAACATGCTCTAAATCATGTTGAAAAACAGAAATAAGCACTTTTCAAAAACAAGCTTCAAATCATGTTGAAATACAGAAATAAACACTTTTCCAAAAACAAGCTCCAAATCATGTTGAAATACAGAAATTGACACTTTTCCATAAACAAGCTCTAAATCATGTTTGATGCACTCTGGAAGTGAATTTTTTTCAGTACTGTTTAATCAGGATGTTAGGAACACTGTGGACAGTTTTCAGCAAGTTGCAACATTGAAATAAAGAAATAAACACTTTTCCAAAAACAAGCTCTAAATCATGTTGAAATACAGAAATAAACACTTTTCCAAAAACAAGCTCCAAATCATGTTGAAATACAGAAATTGACACTTTTCCATAAACAAGCTCTAAATCATGTTTGATGCACTCTGGAAGTAATTTTTTTTTCAGTACTGTTTAATCAGGATGTTAGGAACACTGTGGACAGTTTTCAGCAAGTTTCAACATTGAAATACAGAAATAAACACTTTTCCAAAAACAAGCTCTAAATCATGTTGAAATACAGAAATAAACACTTTTCCAAAAACAAGCTCCAAATCATGTTGAAATACAGAAATAAACACTTTTCCATAAACAAGCTCTAAATCATGTTTGATGCACTCTGGAAGTAATTTTTTTCAGTACTGTTTAATCAGGATGTTAGGAACACTGTGGACAGTTTTCAGCAAGTTGCAACATTGAAATACAGAAATAAACACTTTTCCAAAAACATACTCTAAATCATGTTGAAATACAGACATTAACACTTTTCCAAAAACAAGCTCCAAATCATGTTGAAATACAGAAATTGACACTTTTCCATAAACAAGCTCTAAATCATGTTTGATGCACTCTGGAAGTTAATTTTTTTTCAGTACTGTTTAATCAGGATGTTAGGAACACTGTGGACAGTTTTCAGCAAGTTGCAACATTGAAATACAGAAATAAACACTTTTCCAAAAACATGCTCTAAATCATGTTGAAAAACAGAAATAAGCACTTTTCAAAAACAAGCTTCAAATCATGTTGAAATACAGAAATAAACACTTTTCCAAAAACAAGCTCCAAATCATGTTGAAATACAGAAATTGACACTTTTCCATAAACAAGCTCTAAATCATGTTTGATGCACTCTGGAAGTTAATTTTTTTTCAGTACTGTTTAATCAGGATGTTAGGAACACTGTGGACAGTTTTCAGCAAGTTGCAACATTGAAATACAGAAATAAACACTTTTCCAAAAACATGCTCTAAATCATGTTGAAAAACAGAAATAAGCACTTTTCAAAAACAAGCTTCAAATCATGTTGAAATACAGAAATATCACTTTTCCATAAACAAGCTCTAAATCATGTTTGATGCACTCTGGAAGTTAATTTTTTTTCAGTACTGTTTAATCAGGATGTTAGGAACACTGTGGACAGTTTTCAGCAAGTTGCAACATTGAAATACAGAAATAAACACTTTTCCAAAAACATACTCTAAATCATGTTGAAATACAGACATTAACACTTTTCCAAAAACAAGCTCCAAATCATGTTGAAATACAGAAATTGACACTTTTCCATAAACAAGCTCTAAATCATGTTTGATGCACTCTGGAAGTAATTTTTTTTCAGTACTGTTTAATCAGGATGTTAGGAACACTGTGGACAGTTTTCAGCAAGTTGCAACATTGAAATACAGAAATAAACACTTTTCCAAAAACAGCTCTAAATCATGTTGAAAAACAGAAATAAGCACTTTTCAAAAACAAGCTTCAAATCATGTTGAAATACAGAAATTGACACTTTTCCAAAAACAAGCTCCAAATCATGTTGAAATACAGAAATAAACACTTTTCCATAAACAAGCTCTAAATCATGTTTGATGCACTCTGGAAGTTAATTTTTTTTCAGTACTGTTTAATCAGGATGTTAGGAACACTGGACAGTTTTCAGCAAGTTGCAACATTGAAATACAGAAATAAACACTTTTCCAAAAACAAGCTCTAAATAATGTTGAAAAACAGAAATAAGCACTTTTCAAAAACAAGCTTCAAATCATGTTGAAATACAGAAATTGACACTTTTCCAAAAACAAGCTCCAAATCATGTTGAAATACAGAAATAAACAGTTTTCCATAAACAAGCTCTAATTCATGTTTGATGCACTCTGGAAGTAATTTTTTTTTCAGTACTGTTTAATCAGGATGTTAGGAACACTGTGGACAGTTTTTAGCAAGTTGCAACATTGAAATACAGAAATAAACACTTTTCCAAAAACAAGCTTCAAATCATGTTGAAATACAGAAATTGACACTTCTCCAAAAACAAGCTTCAAATCATGTTGAAATACAGAAATTGACACTTTTCCATAAACAAGCTCTAAATCATGTTTGATGCACTCTGGAAGTTATTTTTTTTTCAGTACTGTTTAACCTGTCTAGGATCAGCGTGGCGCTAGCGGCACACCCCCCCCCCCCCCCACTGAAAAACCAGTGCCGCGAAATTCAAAAAAAATATTTTTTTAAAATATTTAACTTTCACACATTAAAGTCCAATACAGCTAATGAAAGACACAGATCTTGTGAATCCAGTCAACATTTCCGATTTTTAAAATGTTTTACAGGGAAGACACAATATGTAAAGATGTACATCTATTACCTAAAAACACATTAGCATAATCCACCATCTTTTATTTGTCCACCAACACCAGTAGCCATCACCAATTCGGCTAAACTAAGATATTTATAGCCCCTAACCAACAAAAAAACTCATTAGATGACAGTCTGATAACATATTTATGGTATGGGATAGGTTTTGTTAGAAAAAAGTGCATATTTCAGGTAGATGGCATAGTTTACAATTGCACCCACCATCACAAATGGACTAGAATAATTACAATGAGCAACGTGTTTACCTAACTACTAATCATCAAACATTTCGTAAAAATACACAGCATACACGAATCGAAAGACACAGATCCTGTGAATACAGACAATATTTCAGATTTTCTAAGTGTCTTACAGCGAAAACACAATAAATCGTTATATTAGCTTAGCACATAGCAATTAGCAGCCCAGCATTGATTCTAGCCAAAGTGAGCGATAAAAGTCAACATCGCCAAAAGATATTAATTTTTTCACTAACCTTCTCAGAATTCTTCCGATGACACTCCTGTAACATCACATTACAACATGCATATACAGTTTGATCGAAAATGTTTATATTTAGCCCCCAAAATCATGGTTAGACAATGTGAAATGTAGCTCAGTTGGTCAGAAAATGTCCTTGCGCCACTTAGACAGTGATCTACTCTTATACATAAATACTCATAAACGTGACTAAAAAATACAGGGTGGACAGGGATTGATAGACAATTTAATTCTTAATACAATTGCGTTATTACATTTTTTAATTTATCCTTACTTTTCAATACAGTTTGCGCCAAGCGAAGCTACGTCAAAAAACATGGCGTCCTAAGCCACTAAAATGTTTCGACAGAAACACGATTTATCATAATAAAAATGTCCTACCTTGAGCTGTTCTTCCATCAGTATCTTGGGCAAAGGATCCTTTCTTGGGAGAAATCGTCTTTTGGTGGAAAGCTGTCCTCTTGCCATGTGGAAATGTCAACTGCGTTCGGGATGAACTGAAAAGCGTGCCCAACTTTTCACATCGTTGCAAAAATAAATGTCCCAAAATCGCACTAAACGGATATAAATTGCTATAAAACGCTTTAAATTAACTACCTTATGATGTTTTTAACTCCTATAACGAGTGAAAAGATGACCGGAGAAATATAACAGGCTAAACTAACGCTTGGAACAAGTGCGCGCCGGTGTCCTCTTGGCTCATGACGCAGCTCCCAAAGAATGACTAGCTTCAGGGTTTTTTCATTTGTAGGGCCTGTGAACGCGCAATCGACCCCGTTGGAATCGTCATCACGTAAAGGCATCCAGGGGAAGACGTAAGAAGTGTCCGTATAGTCATAGCAACGACAGTGCCCTTTTAAATGACTTCAGAACAGTGGCCAACATTTCTCAAATCTGACTCCATGTCAGGGAAATTGCTGTAGAATGGGCTCTGTTCCACTTAGAGACAAAATTTCAACTCCTATAGAAACTATAGACTGTTTTCTATCCAATAATAATAATAATATGCATATTGTACGATCAAGGATTTTGTGGGAAGCCGTTTAAAAAATTAGCCAAATTAGCATAAGTAGTCTAAACAGCGCCCCCATCCCCAACAGGTTAATCAGGATGTTAGGAACACTGTGGACAGTTTTCAGCAAGTTGCAACATTGAAATACAGAAATAAACACTTTTCCAAAAACATACTCTAAATCATGTTGAAAAACAGAAATAAGCACTTTTCAAAAACAAGCTTCAAATCATGTTGAAATACAGAAATTGACACTTTTCCAAAAACAAGCTCCAAATCATGTTGAAATACAGAAATAAAAACTTTTCCATAAACAAGCTCTAAATCATGTTTGATTCACTCTGGAAGTTAATTTTTTTTCAGTACTGTTTAATCAGGATGTTAGGAACACTGTGGACAGTTTTCAGCAAGTTGCAACATTGAAATACAGAAATAAACACTTTTCCAAAAACAAGCTCTAAATCATGTTGAAATACAGAAATAAACACTTTTTCCAAAAACAAGCTCTAAATCATGTTGAAATACAGAAATTAACACTTTTCCAAAAACAAGCTCCAAATCATGTTGAAATACAGAAATTGACACTTTTCCATAAACAAGCTCTAAATCATGTTTGATGCACTCTGGAAGTTAATTTTTTTTCAGTACTGTTTAATCAGGATGTTAGGAACACTGTGGACAGTTTTCAGCAAGTTGCAACATTGAAATACAGAAATAAACACTTTTCCAAAAACAAGCTCTAAATCATGTTGAAAAACAGAAATAAGCACTTTTCAAAAACAAGCTTCAAATCATGTTGAAATACAGAAATTGACACTTTTCCAAAAACAAGCTCCAAATCATGTTGAAATACAGAAATAAACACTTTTCCATAAACAAGCTCTAAATCATGTTTGATGCACTCTGGAAGTTATTTTTTTTTCAGTACTGTTTAATCAGGATGTTAGGAACACTGTGGACAGTTTTCAGCAAGTTGCAACATTGAAATACAGAAAAAAACACTTTTCCAAAAACAAGCTTCAAATCATGTTGAAATACAGAAATTGACACTTTTCCAAAAACAAGCTCCAAATCATGTTGAAATACAGAAATAAACACTTTTCCATAAACAAGCTCTAAATCATGTTTGATGCACTCTGGAAGTTAATTTTTTTTCAGTACTGTTTAATCAGGATGTTAGGAACAATGTGGACAGTTTTCAGCAAGTTGCAACATTGAAATACAGAAATAAACACTTTTCCAAAAACAAGCTTCAAATCATGTTGAAATACAGAAATTGACACTTTTCCAAAAACAAGCTCCAAATCATGTTGAAATACAGAAATAAAAACTTTTCCATAAACAAGCTCTAAATCATGTTTGATGCACTCTGGAAGTTATTTTTTTTTCAGTACTGTTTAATCAGGATGTTAGGAACACTGTGGACAGTTTTCAGCAAGTTGCAACATTGAAATACAGAAAAAAACACTTTTCCAAAAACAAGCTTCAAATCATGTTGAAATACAGAAATTGACACTTTTCCAAAAACAAGCTCCAAATCATGTTGAAATACAGAAATAAACACTTTTCCATAAACAAGCTCTAAATCATGTTTGATGCACTCTGGAAGTTAATTTTTTTTCAGTACTGTTTAATCAGGATGTTAGGAACAATGTGGACAGTTTTCAGCAAGTTGCAACATTGAAATACAGAAATAAACACTTTTCCAAAAACAAGCTTCAAATCATGTTGAAATACAGAAATTGACACTTTTCCAAAAACAAGCTCCAAATCATGTTGAAATACAGAAATAAAAACTTTTCCATAAACAAGCTCTAAATCATGTTTGATGCACTCTGGAAGTAAAATTTTTTTCAGTACTGTTTAATCAGGATGTTAGGAACACTGTGGACAGTTTTCAGCAAGTTGCAACATTGAAATACAGAAATAAACACTTTTCCAAAAACAAGCTCTAAATCATGTTGAAATACAGAAATAAACACTTTTTCCAAAAACAAGCTCTAAATCATGTTGAAATACAGAAATTAACACTTTTCCAAAAACAAGCTCCAAATCATGTTGAAATACAGAAATTGACACTTTTCCATAAACAAGCTCTAAATCATGTTTGATGCACTCTGGAAGTGAATTTTTTTTCAGTACTGTTTAATCAGGATGTTAGGAACACTGTGGACAGTTTTCAGCAAGTTGCAACATTGAAATACAGAAATAAACACTTTTCCAAAAACAAGCTTCAAATCATGTTGAAATACAGAAATTGACACTTTTCCAAAAACAAGCTCCAAATCATGTTGAAATACAGAAATAAACACTTTTCCATAAACAAGCTCTAAATCATGTTTGATGCACTCTGGAAGTTAAAATTTTTTCAGTACTGTTTAATCAGGATGTTAGGAACACTGTGGACAGTTTTCAGCAAGTTGCAACATTGAAATACAGAAATAAACACTTTTCCAAAAACAAGCTCTAAATCATGTTGAAATACAGAAATAAACACTTTTCCAAAAACAAGCTCTAAATCATGTTGAAATACAGAAATTAACACTTTTCCAAAAACAAGCTCCAAATCATGTTGAAATACAGAAATTGACACTTTTCCATAAACAAGCTCTAAATCATGTTTGATGCACTCTGGAAGTTAATTTTTTTTCAGTACTGTTTAATCAGGATGTTAGGAACACTGTGGACAGTTTTCAGCAAGTTGCAACATTGAAATACAGAAATAAACACTTTTCCAAAAACAAGCTCTAAATCATGTTGAAATACAGAAATAAACACTTTTCCAAAAACAAGCTCTAAATCATGTTGAAATACAGAAATTAACACTTTTCCAAAAACAAGCTCCAAAACATGTTGAAATACAGAAATTGACACTTTTCCATAAACAAGCTCTAAATCATGTTTGATGCACTCTGGAAGTTAATTTTTTTCAGTACTGTTTAATCAGGATGTTAGGAACACTGTGGACAGTTTTCAGCAAGTTGCAACATTGAAATACAGAAATAAACACTTTTCCAAAAACAAGCTCTAAATCATGTTGAAAAACAGAAATAAGCACTTTTCCAAAAATAAGCTCTAAATCATGTTGAAATACAGAAATTAACACTTTTCCAAAAACAAGCTCCAAATCATGTTGAAATACAGAAATAAACACTTTTCCATAAACAAGCTCTAAATCATGTTTGATGCACTCTGGAAGTTAATTTTTTTTCAGTACTGTTTAATCAGGATGTTAGGAACACTGTGGACAGTTTTCAGCAAGTTGCAACATTGAAATACAGAAATAAACACTTTTCCAAAAACAAGCTCTAAATCATGTTGAAATACAGAAATTAACACTTTTCCAAAAACAAGCTCCAAATCATGTTGAAATACAGAAATTGACACTTTTCCATAAACAAGCTCTAAATCATGTTTGATGCACTCTGGAAGTTAATTTTTTTCAGTACTGTTTAATCAGGATGTTAGGAACACTGTGGACAGTTTTCAGCAAGTTGCAACATTGAAATACAGAAATAAACACTTTTCCAAAAACAAGCTCTAAATCATGTTGAAATACAGAAATAAACACTTTTCCAAAAACAAGCTCTAAATCATGTTGAAATACAGAAATTAACACTTTTCCAAAAACAAGCTCCAAAACATGTTGAAATACAGAAATTGACACTTTTCCATAAACAAGCTCTAAATCATGTTTGATGCACTCTGGAAGTTAATTTTTTTCAGTACTGTTTAATCAGGATGTTAGGAACACTGTGGACAGTTTTCAGCAAGTTGCAACATTGAAATACAGAAATAAACACTTTTCCAAAAACAAGCTCTAAATCATGTTGAAAAACAGAAATAAGCACTTTTCAAAAACAAGCTTCAAATCATGTTGAAATACAGAAATTAACACTTTTCCAAAAACAAGCTCCAAATCATGTTGAAATACAGAAATAAACACTTTTCCATAAACAAGCTCTAAATCATGTTTGATGCACTCTGGAAGTTAATTTTTTTCAGTACTGTTTAATCAGGATGTTAGGAACACTGTGGACAGTTTTCAGCAAGTTGCAACATTGAAATACAGAAATAAACACTTTTCCAAAAACAAGCTCTAAATCATGTTGAAATACAGAAATAAGCACTTTTCCAAAAACAAGCTCTAAATCATGTTGAAATACAGAAATTAACACTTTTCCAAAAACAAGCTCCAAATCATGTTGAAATACAGAAATTGACACTTTTCCATAAACAAGCTCTAAATCATGTTTGATGCACTCTGGAAGTTAATTTTTTTTCAGTACTGTTTAATCAGGATGTTAGGAACACTGTGGACAGTTTTCAGCAAGTTGCAACATTGAAATACAGAAATAAACACTTTTCCAAAAACAAGCTCTAAATCATGTTGAAATACAGAAATAGACACTTTTCCAAAAACAAGCTCCAAATCATGTTGAAATACAGAAATAAAAACTTTTTCATAAACAAGCTCTAAATCATGTTTGATGCACTCTGGAAGTTAATTTTTTTCAGTACTGTTTAATCAGGATGTTAGGAACACTGTGGACAGTTTTCAGCAAGTTGCAACATTGAAATACAGAAATAAACACTTTTCCAAAAACAAGCTCTAAATCATGTTGAAATACAGAAATAAACACTTTTTCCAAAAACAAGCTCTAAATCATGTTGAAATACAGAAATTAACACTTTTCCAAAAACAAGCTCCAAATCATGTTGAAATACAGAAATTGACACTTTTCCATAAACAAGCTCTAAATCATGTTTGATGCACTCTGGAAGTTAATTTTTTTTCAGTACTGTTTAATCAGGATGTTAGGAACACTGTGGACAGTTTTCAGCAAGTTGCAACATTGAAATACAGAAATAAACACTTTTCCAAAAACAAGCTCTAAATCATGTTGAAATACAGAAATAAACACTTTTCCAAAAACAAGCTCTAAATCATGTTGAAATACAGAAATTAACACTTTTCCAAAAACAAGCTCCAAAACATGTTGAAATACAGAAATTGACACTTTTCCATAAACAAGCTCTAAATCATGTTTGATGCACTCTGGAAGTTAATTTTTTTCAATACCGTTTAATCAGGATGTTAGGAACACTGTGGACAGTTTTCAGCAAGTTGCAACATTGAAATACAGAAATAAACACTTTTCCAAAAACAAGCTCTAAATCATGTTGAAATACAGAAATAAACACTTTTCCAAAAACAAGCTCTTAATCATGTTGAAATACAGAAATAAACACTTTTCCAAAAACAAGCTCCAAAACATGTTGAAATACAGAAATTGACACTTTTCCATAAACAAGCTCTAAATCATGTTTGATGCACTCTGGAAGTTAATTTTTTTCAGTACTGTTTAATCAGGATGTTAGGAACACTGTGGACAGTTTTCAGCAAGTTGCAACATTGAAATACAGAAATAAACACTTTTCCAAAAACAAGCTCTAAATCATGTTGAAAAACAGAAATAAGCACTTTTCAAAAACAAGCTTCAAATCATGTTGAAATACAGAAATAAACACTTTTCCAAAAACAAGCTCCAAATCATGTTGAAATACAGAAATAAACACTTTTCCATAAACAAGCTCTAAATCATGTTTGATGCACTCTGGAAGTTAATTTTTTTTCAGTACTGTTTAATCAGGATGTTAGGAACACTGTGGACAGTTTTCAGCAAGTTGCAACATTGAAATACAGAAATAAACACTTTTCCAAAAACAAGCTCTAAATCATGTTGAAATACAGAAATTAACACTTTTCCAAAAACAAGCTCCAAATCATGTTGAAATACAGAAATTGACACTTTTCCATAAACAAGCTCTAAATCATGTTTGATGCACTCTGGAAGTTAATTTTTTTCAGTACTGTTTAATCAGGATGTTAGGAACACTGTGGACAGTTTTCAGCAAGTTGCAACATTGAAATACAGAAATAAACACTTTTCCAAAAACAAGCTCTAAATCATGTTGAAATACAGAAATAAACACTTTTTCCAAAAACAAGCTCTAAATCATGTTGAAATACAGAAATTAACACTTTTCCAAAAACAAGCTCCAAAACATGTTGAAATACAGAAATTGACACTTTTCCATAAACAAGCTCTAAATCATGTTTGATGCACTCTGGAAGTTAATTTTTTTTCAGTACTGTTTAATCAGGATGTTAGGAACACTGTGGACAGTTTTCAGCAAGTTGCAACATTGAAATACAGAAATAAACACTTTTCCAAAAACAAGCTCTAAATCATGTTGAAATACAGAAATAAACACTTTTCCAAAAACAAGCTCTAATCATGTTGAAATACAGAAATTAACACTTTTCCAAAAACAAGCTCCAAAACATGTTGAAATACAGAAATTGACACTTTTCCATAAACAAGCTCTAAATCATGTTTGATGCACTCTGGAAGTTAATTTTTTTCAGTACTGTTTAATCAGGATGTTAGGAACACTGTGGACAGTTTTCAGCAAGTTGCAACATTGAAATACAGAAATAAACACTTTTCCAAAAACAAGCTCTAAATCATGTTGAAATACAGAAATAAACACTTTTCCAAAAACAAGCTCTAAATCATGTAGAAATACAGAAATAAACACTTTTCCAAAAACAAGCTCTAAATCATGTTGAAATACAGAAATTAACACTTTTCCAAAAACAAGCTCCAAAACATGTTGAAATACAGAAATTGACACTTTTCCATAAACAAGCTCTAAATCATGTTTGATGCACTCTGGAAGTTAATTTTTTTCAATACCGTTTAATCAGGATGTTAGGAACACTGTGGACAGTTTTCAGCAAGTTGCAACATTGAAATACAGAAATAAACACTTTTCCAAAAACAAGCTCTAAATCATGTTGAAATACAGAAATAAACACTTTTCCAAAAACAAGCTCTAAATCATGTTGAAATACAGAAATTAACACTTTTCCAAAAACAAGCTCCAAATCATGTTGAAATACAGAAATTGACACTTTTCCATAAACAAGCTCTAAATCATGTTTGATGCACTCTGGAAGTTAATTTTTTTCAGTACTGTTTAATCAGGATGTTAGGAACACTGTGGACAGTTTTCAGCAAGTTGCAACATTGAAATACAGAAATAAACACTTTTCCAAAAACAAGCTCTAAATCATGTTGAAAAACAGAAATAAGCACTTTTCAAAAACAAGCTTCAAATCATGTTGAAATACAGAAATTAACACTTTTCCAAAAACAAGCTCCAAATCATGTTGAAATACAGAAATAAACACTTTTCCATAAACAAGCTCTAAATCATGTTTGATGCACTCTGGAAGTTAATTTTTTTTCAGTACTGTTTAATCAGGATGTTAGGAACACTGTGGACAGTTTTCAGCAAGTTGCAACATTGAAATACAGAAATAAACACTTTTCCAAAAACAAGCTCTAAATCATGTTGAAATACAGAAATAAACACTTTTCCAAAAACAAGCTCTAAATCATGTTGAAATACAGAAATTAACACTTTTCCAAAAACAAGCTCCAAAACATGTTGAAATACAGAAATTGACACTTTTCCATAAACAAGCTCTAAATCATGTTTGATGCACTCTGGAAGTTAATTTTTTTCAGTACTGTTTAATCAGGATGTTAGGAACACTGTGGACAGTTTTCAGCAAGTTGCAACATTGAAATACAGAAATAAACACTTTTCCAAAAACAAGCTCTAAATCATGTTGAAATACAGAAATAAACACTTTTCCAAAAACAAGCTCTAAATCATGTTGAAATACAGAAATTAACACTTTTCCAAAAACAAGCTCCAAAACATGTTGAAATACAGAAATTGACACTTTTCCATAAACAAGCTCTAAATCATGTTTGATGCACTCTGGAAGTTAATTTTTTTCAGTACTGTTTAATCAGGATGTTAGGAACACTGTGGACAGTTTTCAGCAAGTTGCAACATTGAAATACAGAAATAAACACTTTTCCAAAAACAAGCTCTAAATCATGTTGAAAAACAGAAATAAGCACTTTTCCAAAAACAAGCTCTAAATCATGTTTGATGCACTCTGGAAGTTAATTTTTTTCAGTACTGTTTAATCAGGATGTTAGGAACACTGTGGACAGTTTTCAGCAAGTTGCAACATTGAAATACAGAAATAAACACTTTTCCAAAAACAAGCTCTAAATCATGTTGAAATACAGAAATAAACACTTTTCCAAAAACAAGCTCTAAATCATGTTGAAATACAGAAATAAACACTTTTCCAAAAACAAGCTCTAAATCATGTTGAAATACAGAAATAAACACTTTTCCAAAAACAAGCTCTAAATCATGTTGAAATACAGAAATTAACACTTTTCCAAAAACAAGCTCCAAATCATGTTGAAATACAGAAATTGACACTTTTCCATAAACAAGCTCTAAATCATGTTTGATGCACTCTGGAAGTTAATTTTTTTCAGTACTGTTTAATCAGGATGTTAGGAACACTGTGGACAGTTTTCAGCAAGTTGCAACATTGAAATACAGAAATAAACACTTTTCCAAAAACAAGCTCTAAATCATGTTGAAATACAGAAATAAACACTTTTCCAAAAACAAGCTCTAAATCATGTTGAAATACAGAAATTAACACTTTTCCAAAAACAAGCTCCAAATCATGTTGAAATACAGAAATTGACACTTTTCCATAAACAAGCTCTAAATCATGTTTGATGCACTCTGGAAGTTAATTTTTTTCAGTACTGTTTAATCAGGATGTTAGGAACACTGTGGACAGTTTTCAGCAAGTTGCAACATTGAAATACAGAAATAAACACTTTTCCAAAAACAAGCTCTAAATCATGTTGAAATACAGAAATTAACACTTTTCCAAAAACAAGCTCCAAAACATGTTGAAATACAGAAATTGACACTTTTCCATAAACAAGCTCTAAATCATGTTTGATGCACTCTGGAAGTTAATTTTTTTCAGTACTGTTTAATCAGGATGTTAGGAACACTGTGGACAGTTTTCAGCAAGTTGCAACATTGAAATACAGAAATAAACACTTTTCCAAAAACAAGCTCTAAATCATGTTGAAAAACAGAAATAAGCACTTTTCAAAAACAAGCTTCAAATCATGTTGAAATACAGAAATAAACACTTTTCCAAAAACAAGCTCCAAATCATGTTGAAATACAGAAATAAACACTTTTCCATAAACAAGCTCTAAATCATGTTTGATGCACTCTGGAAGTTAATTTTTTTTCAGTACTGTTTAATCAGGATGTTAGGAACACTGTGGACAGTTTTCAGCAAGTTGCAACATTGAAATACAGAAATAAACACTTTTCCAAAAACAAGCTCTAAATCATGTTGAAATACAGAAATAAACACTTTTCCAAAAACAAGCTCTAAATCATGTTGAAATACAGAAATTAACACTTTTCCAAAAACAAGCTCCAAAACATGTTGATATACAGAAATTGACACTTTTCCATAAACAAGCTCTAAATCATGTTTGATGCACTCTGGAAGTTAATTTTTTTCAGTACTGTTTAATCAGGATGTTAGGAACACTGTGGACAGTTTTCAGCAAGTTGCAACATTGAAATACAGAAATAAACACTTTTCCAAAAACAAGCTCTAAATCATGTTGAAATACAGAAATAAACACTTTTCCAAAAACAAGCTCTAAATCATGTTGAAATACAGAAATTAACACTTTTCCAAAAACAAGCTCCAAAACATGTTGAAATACAGAAATTGACACTTTTCCATAAACAAGCTCTAAATCATGTTTGATGCACTCTGGAAGTTAATTTTTTTCAGTACTGTTTAATCAGGATGTTAGGAACACTGTGGACAGTTTTCAGCAAGTTGCAACATTGAAATACAGAAATAAACACTTTTCCAAAAACAAGCTCTAAATCATGTTGAAATACAGAAATAAACACTTTTCCAAAAACAAGCTCTAAATCATGTTGAAATACAGAAATTAACACTTTTCCAAAAACAAGCTCCAAAACATGTTGAAATACAGAAATTGACACTTTTCCATAAACAAGCTCTAAATCATGTTTGATGCACTCTGGAAGTTAATTTTTTTCAGTACTGTTTAATCAGGATGTTAGGAACACTGTGGACAGTTTTCAGCAAGTTGCAACATTGAAATACAGAAATAAACACTTTTCCAAAAACAAGCTCTAAATCATGTTGAAAAACAGAAATAAGCACTTTTCAAAAACAAGCTTCAAATCATGTTGAAATACAGAAATTAACACTTTTCCAAAAACAAGCTCCAAATCATGTTGAAATACAGAAATAAACACTTTTCCATAAACAAGCTCTAAATCATGTTTGATGCACTCTGGAAGTTAATTTTTTTTCAGTACTGTTTAATCAGGATGTTAGGAACACTGTGGACAGTTTTCAGCAAGTTGCAACATTGAAATACAGAAATAAACACTTTTCCAAAAACAAGCTCTAAATCATGTTGAAATACAGAAATAAACACTTTTCCAAAAACAAGCTCTAAATCATGTTGAAATACAGAAATAAACACTTTTCCAAAAACAAGCTCTAAATCATGTTGAAATACAGAAATTAACACTTTTCCAAAAACAAGCTCCAAAACATGTTGATATACAGAAATTGACACTTTTCCATAAACAAGCTCTAAATCATGTTTGATGCACTCTGGAAGTTAATTTTTTTCAGTACTGTTTAATCAGGATGTTAGGAACACTGTGGACAGTTTTCAGCAAGTTGCAACATTGAAATACAGAAATAAACACTTTTCCAAAAACAAGCTCTAAATCATGTTGAAATACAGAAATTGACACTTTTCCAAAAACAAGCTCCAAATCATGTTGAAATACAGAAATAAAAACTTTTCCATAAACAAGCTCTAAATCATGTTTGATGCACTCTGGAAGTTAAATTTTTTTCAGTACTGTTTAATCAGGATGTTAGGAACACTGTGGACAGTTTTCAGCAAGTTGCAACATTGAAATACAGAAATAAACACTTTTCCAAAAACAAGCTCTAAATCATGTTGAAATACAGAAATAAACACTTTTTCCAAAAACAAGCTCTAAATCATGTTGAAATACAGAAATTAACACTTTTCCAAAAACAAGCTCCAAATCATGTTGAAATACAGAAATTGACACTTTTCCATAAACAAGCTCTAAATCATGTTTGATGCACTCTGGAAGTTAATTTTTTTTCAGTACTGTTTAATCAGGATGTTAGGAACACTGTGGACAGTTTTCAGCAAGTTGCAACATTGAAATACAGAAATAAACACTTTTCCAAAAACAAGCTCTAAATCATGTTGAAATACAGAAATTAACACTTTTCCAAAAACAAGCTCCAAATCATGTTGAAATACAGAAATTGACACTTTTCCATAAACAAGCTCTAAATCATGTTTGATGCACTCTGGAAGTTAATTTTTTTCAGTACTGTTTAATCAGGATGTTAGGAACACTGTGGACAGTTTTCAGCAAGTTGCAACATTGAAATACAGAAATAAACACTTTTCCAAAAACAAGCTCTAAATCATGTTGAAAAACAGAAATAAGCACTTTTCCATAAACAAGCTCTAAATCATGTTTGATGCACTCTGGAAGTTAATTTTTTTCAGTACTGTTTAATCAGGATGTTAGGAACACTGTGGACAGTTTTCAGCAAGTTGCAACATTGAAATACAGAAATAAACACTTTTCCAAAAACAAGCTCTAAATCATGTTGAAATACAGAAATAAACACTTTTCCAAAAACAAGCTCCAAAACATGTTGATATACAGAAATTGACACTTTTCCATAAACAAGCTCTAAATCATGTTTGATGCACTCTGGAAGTGAATTTCTTTTCAGTACTGTTTAATCAGGATGTTAGGAACACTGTGGACAGTTTTCAGCAAGTTGCAACATTGAAATACAGAAATAAACACTTTTCCAAAAACAAGCTCTAAATCATGTTGAAATACAGAAATTGACACTTTTCCAAAAACAAGCTCCAAATCATGTTGAAATACAGAAATAAAAACTTTTTCATAAACAAGCTCTAAATCATGTTTGATGCACTCTGGAAGTTAAATTTTTTTCAGTACTGTTTAATCAGGATGTTAGGAACACTGTGGACAGTTTTCAGCAAGTTGCAACATTGAAATACAGAAATAAACACTTTTCCAAAAACAAGCTCTAAATCATGTTGAAATACAGAAATAAACACTTTTTCCAAAAACAAGCTCTAAATCATGTTGAAATACAGAAATTAACACTTTTCCAAAAACAAGCTCCAAATCATGTTGAAATACAGAAATTGACACTTTTCCATAAACAAGCTCTAAATCATGTTTGATGCACTCTGGAAGTTAATTTTTTTTCAGTACTGTTTAATCAGGATGTTAGGAACACTGTGGACAGTTTTCAGCAAGTTGCAACATTGAAATACAGAAATAAACACTTTTCCAAAAACAAGCTCTAAATCATGTTGAAATACAGAAATTAACACTTTTCCAAAAACAAGCTCCAAATCATGTTGAAATACAGAAATTGACACTTTTCCATAAACAAGCTCTAAATCATGTTTGATGCACTCTGGAAGTTAATTTTTTTCAGTACTGTTTAATCAGGATGTTAGGAACACTGTGGACAGTTTTCAGCAAGTTGCAACATTGAAATACAGAAATAAACACTTTTCCAAAAACAAGCTCTAAATCATGTTGAAATACAGAAATAAGCACTTTTCCATAAACAAGCTCTAAATCATGTTTGATGCACTCTGGAAGTTAATTTTTTTCAGTACTGTTTAATCAGGATGTTAGGAACACTGTGGACAGTTTTCAGCAAGTTGCAACATTGAAATACAGAAATAAACACTTTTCCAAAAACAAGCTCTAAATCATGTTGAAATACAGAAATAAACACTTTTCCAAAAACAAGCTCTAAATCATGTTGAAATACAGAAATTAACACTTTTCCAAAAACAAGCTCCAAAACATGTTGATATACAGAAATTGACACTTTTCCATAAACAAGCTCTAAATCATGTTTGATGCACTCTGGAAGTGAATTTCTTTTCAGTACTGTTTAATCAGGATGTTAGGAACACTGTGGACAGTTTTCAGCAAGTTGCAACATTGAAATACAGAAATAAACACTTTTCCAAAAACAAGCTCTAAATCATGTTGAAATACAGAAATTGACACTTTTCCAAAAACAAGCTCCAAATCATGTTGAAATACAGAAATAAAAACTTTTCCATAAACAAGCTCTAAATCATGTTTGATGCACTCTGGAAGTTAAATTTTTTTCAGTACTGTTTAATCAGGATGTTAGGAACACTGTGGACAGTTTTCAGCAAGTTGCAACATTGAAATACAGAAATAAACACTTTTCCAAAAACAAGCTCTAAATCATGTTGAAATACAGAAATAAACACTTTTTCCAAAAACAAGCTCTAAATCATGTTGAAATACAGAAATTAACACTTTTCCAAAAACAAGCTCCAAATCATGTTGAAATACAGAAATTGACACTTTTCCATAAACAAGCTCTAAATCATGTTTGATGCACTCTGGAAGTTAATTTTTTTTCAGTACTGTTTAATCAGGATGTTAGGAACACTGTGGACAGTTTTCAGCAAGTTGCAACATTGAAATACAGAAATAAACACTTTTCCAAAAACAAGCTCTAAATCATGTTGAAATACAGAAATTAACACTTTTCCAAAAACAAGCTCCAAATCATGTTGAAATACAGAAATTGACACTTTTCCATAAACAAGCTCTAAATCATGTTTGATGCACTCTGGAAGTTAATTTTTTTCAGTACTGTTTAATCAGGATGTTAGGAACACTGTGGACAGTTTTCAGCAAGTTGCAACATTGAAATACAGAAATAAACACTTTTCCAAAAACAAGCTCTAAATCATGTTGAAATACAGAAATAAGCACTTTTCCATAAACAAGCTCTAAATCATGTTTGATGCACTCTGGAAGTTAATTTTTTTCAGTACTGTTTAATCAGGATGTTAGGAACACTGTGGACAGTTTTCAGCAAGTTGCAACATTGAAATACAGAAATAAACACTTTTCCAAAAACAAGCTCTAAATCATGTTGAAATACAGAAATTAACACTTTTCCAAAAACAAGCTCCAAAACATGTTGAAATACAGAAATTGACACTTTTCCATAAACAAGCTCTAAATCATGTTTGATGCACTCTGGAAGTTAATTTTTTTTCAGTACTGTTTAATCAGGATGTTAGGAACACTGTGGACAGTTTTCAGCAAGTTGCAACATTGAAATACAGAAATAAACACTTTTCCAAAAACAAGCTCTAAATCATGTTGAAAAACAGAAATAAGCACTTTTCCAAAAACAAGCTCTCAAATCATGTTGAAATACAGAAATAAACACTTTTCCAAAAACAAGCTCCAAATCATGTTGAAATACAGAAATAGACACTTTTCCATAAACAAGCTCTAAATCATGTTTGATGCACTCTGGAAGTTAATTTTTTTTCAGTACTGTTTAATCAGGATGTTAGGAACACTGTGGACAGTTTTCAGCAAGTTGCAACATTGAAATACAGAAATAAACACTTTTCCAAAAACAAGCTCTAAATCATGTTGAAATACAGAAATAAACACTTTTCCAAAAACAAGCTCTAAATCATGTTGAAATACAGAAATAAACACTTTTCCAAAAACAAGCTCTAAATCATGTTGAAATACAGAAATTAACACTTTTCCAAAAACAAGCTCCAAAACATGTTGATATACAGAAATTGACACTTTTCCATAAACAAGCTCTAAATCATGTTTGATGCACTCTGGAAGTTAATTTTTTTCAGTACTGTTTAATCAGGATGTTAGGAACACTGTGGACAGTTTTCAGCAAGTTGCAACATTGAAATACAGAAATAAACACTTTTCCAAAAACAAGCTCTAAATCATGTTGAAATACAGAAATAAACACTTTTCCAAAAACAAGCTCTAAATCATGTTGAAATACAGAAATTAACACTTTTCCAAAAACAAGCTCCAAATCATGTTGAAATACAGAAATTGACACTTTTCCATAAACAAGCTCTAAATCATGTTTGATGCACTCTGGAAGTTAATTTTTTTTCAGTACTGTTTAATCAGGATGTTAGGAACACTGTGGACAGTTTTCAGCAAGTTGCAACATTGAAATACAGAAATAAACACTTTTCCAAAAACAAGCTCTAAATCATGTTGAAATACAGAAATAAACACTTTTCCAAAAACAAGCTCTAAATCATGTTGAAATACAGAAATTAACACTTTTCCAAAAACAAGCTCCAAAACATGTTGATATACAGAAATTGACACTTTTCCATAAACAAGCTCTAAATCATGTTTGATGCACTCTGGAAGTTAATTTTTTTTCAGTACTGTTTAATCAGGATGTTAGGAACACTGTGGACAGTTTTCAGCAAGTTGCAACATTGAAATACAGAAATAAACACTTTTCCAAAAACATGCTCTAAATCATGTTGAAAAACAGAAATAAGCACTTTTCAAAAACAAGCTTCAAATCATGTTGAAATACAGAAATAAACACTTTTCCAAAAACAAGCTCCAAATCATGTTGAAATACAGAAATAAACACTTTTCCATAAACAAGCTCTAAATCATGTTTGATGCACTCTGGAAGTTAATTTTTTTTCAGTACTGTTTAATCAGGATGTTAGGAACACTGTGGACAGTTTTCAGCAAGTTGCAACATTGAAATACAGAAATAAACACTTTTCCAAAAACAAGCTCTAAATCATGTTGAAATACAGAAATAAACACTTTTCCAAAAACAAGCTCTAAATCATGTTGAAATACAGAAATAAACACTTTTCCAAAAACAAGCTCTAAATCATGTTGAAATACAGAAATTAACACTTTTCCAAAAACAAGCTCCAAAACATGTTGATATACAGAAATTGACACTTTTCCATAAACAAGCTCTAAATCATGTTTGATGCACTCTGGAAGTTAATTTTTTTCAGTACTGTTTAATCAGGATGTTAGGAACACTGTGGACAGTTTTCAGCAAGTTGCAACATTGAAATACAGAAATAAACACTTTTCCAAAAACAAGCTCTAAATCATGTTGAAATACAGAAATAAACACTTTTCCAAAAACAAGCTCTAAATCATGTTGAAATACAGAAATTAACACTTTTCCAAAAACAAGCTCCAAATCATGTTGAAATACAGAAATTGACACTTTTCCATAAACAAGCTCTAAATCATGTTTGATGCACTCTGGAAGTTAATTTTTTTTCAGTACTGTTTAATCAGGATGTTAGGAACACTGTGGACAGTTTTCAGCAAGTTGCAACATTGAAATACAGAAATAAACACTTTTCCAAAAACAAGCTCTAAATCATGTTGAAATACAGAAATTAACACTTTTCCAAAAACAAGCTCCAAATCATGTTGAAATACAGAAATTGACACTTTTCCATAAACAAGCTCTAAATCATGTTTGATGCACTCTGGAAGTTATTTTTTTTTCAGTACTGTTTAATCAGGATGTTAGGAACACTGTGGACAGTTTTCAGCAAGTTGCAACATTGAAATACAGAAATAAACACTTTTCCAAAAACAAGCTCTAAATCATGTTGAAAAACAGAAATAAGCACTTTTCCATAAACAAGCTCTAAATCATGTTTGATGCACTCTGGAAGTTAATTTTTTTTCAGTACTGTTTAATCAGGATGTTAGGAACACTGTGGACAGTTTTCAGCAAGTTGCAACATTGAAATACAGAAATAAACACTTTTCCAAAAACAAGCTCTAAATCATGTTGAAATACAGAAATGAACACTTTTCCAAAAACAAGCTCTAAATCATGTTGAAATACAGAAATAAACACTTTTCCAAAAACAAGCTCTAAATCATGTTGAAATACAGAAATAAACACTTTTCCAAAAACAAGCTCTAAATCATGTTGAAATACAGAAATTAACACTTTTCCAAAAACAAGCTCCAAATCATGTTGAAATACAGAAATTGACACTTTTCCATAAACAAGCTCTAAATCATGTTTGATGCACTCTGGAAGTTAATTTTTTTCAGTACTGTTTAATCAGGATGTTAGGAACACTGTGGACAGTTTTCAGCAAGTTGCAACATTGAAATACAGAAATAAACACTTTTCCAAAAACAAGCTCTAAATCATGTTGAAATACAGAAATAAACACTTTTCCAAAAACAAGCTCTAAATCATGTTGAAATACAGAAATTAACACTTTTCCAAAAACAAGCTCCAAAACATGTTGATATACAGAAATTGACACTTTTCCATAAACAAGCTCTAAATCATGTTTGATGCACTCTGGAAGTGAATTTCTTTTCAGTACTGTTTAATCAGGATGTTAGGAACACTGTGGACAGTTTTCAGCAAGTTGCAACATTGAAATACAGAAATAAACACTTTTCCAAAAACAAGCTCTAAATCATGTTGAAATACAGAAATTGACACTTTTCCAAAAACAAGCTCCAAATCATGTTGAAATACAGAAATAAAAACTTTTCCATAAACAAGCTCTAAATCATGTTTGATGCACTCTGGAAGTTAAAATTTTTTCAGTACTGTTTAATCAGGATGTTAGGAACACTGTGGACAGTTTTCAGCAAGTTGCAACATTGAAATACAGAAATAAACACTTTTCCAAAAACAAGCTCTAAATCATGTTGAAATACAGAAATAAACACTTTTTCCAAAAACAAGCTCTAAATCATGTTGAAATACAGAAATTAACACTTTTCCAAAAACAAGCTCCAAATCATGTTGAAATACAGAAATTGACACTTTTCCATAAACAAGCTCTAAATCATGTTTGATGCACTCTGGAAGTTAATTTTTTTTCAGTACTGTTTAATCAGGATGTTAGGAACACTGTGGACAGTTTTCAGCAAGTTGCAACATTGAAATACAGAAATAAACACTTTTCCAAAAACAAGCTCTAAATCATGTTGAAATACAGAAATTAACACTTTTCCAAAAACAAGCTCCAAATCATGTTGAAATACAGAAATTGACACTTTTCCATAAACAAGCTCTAAATCATGTTTGATGCACTCTGGAAGTTAATTTTTTTCAGTACTGTTTAATCAGGATGTTAGGAACACTGTGGACAGTTTTCAGCAAGTTGCAACATTGAAATACAGAAATAAACACTTTTCCAAAAACAAGCTCTAAATCATGTTGAAATACAGAAATAAACACTTTTCCAAAAACAAGCTCTAAATCATGTTGAAATACAGAAATAAACACTTTTCCAAAAACAAGCTCTAAATCATGTTGAAATACAGAAATTAACACTTTCCAAAAAACAAGCTCCAAAACATGTTGATATACAGAAATTGACACTTTTCCATAAACAAGCTCTAAATCATGTTTGATGCACTCTGGAAGTGAATTTTTTTTCAGTACTGTTTAATCAGGATGTTAGGAACACTGTGGACAGTTTTCAGCAAGTTGCAACATTGAAATACAGAAATAAACACTTTTCCAAAAACATGCTCTAAATCATGTTGAAAAACAGAAATAAGCACTTTTCAAAAACAAGCTTCAAATCATGTTGAAATACAGAAATAAACACTTTTCCAAAAACAAGCTCCAAATCATGTTGAAATACAGAAATAAACACTTTTCCATAAACAAGCTCTAAATCATGTTTGATGCACTCTGGAAGTTAATTTCTTTTCAGTACTGTTTAATCAGGATGTTAGGAACACTGTGGACAGTTTTCAGCAAGTTGCAACATTGAAATACAGAAATAAACACTTTTCCAAAAACAAGCTCTAAATCATGTTGAAATACAGAAATAAACACTTTTCCAAAAACAAGCTCTAAATCATGTTGAAATACAGAAATAAACACTTTTCCAAAAACAAGCTCCAAATCATGTTGAAATACAGAAATAAACACTTTTCCATAAACAAGCTCTAAATCATGTTTGATGCACTCTGGAAGTTAATTTTTTTTCAGTACTGTTTAATCAGGATGTTAGGAACACTGTGGACAGTTTTCAGCAAGTTGCAACATTGAAATACAGAAATAAACACTTTTCCAAAAACAAGCTCTAAATCATGTTGAAATACAGAAATAAACACTTTTCCAAAAACAAGCTCTAAATCATGTTGAAATACAGAAATAAACACTTTTCCAAAAACAAGCTCTAAATCATGTTGAAATACAGAAATTAACACTTTTCCAAAAACAAGCTCCAAAACATGTTGATATACAGAAATTGACACTTTTCCATAAACAAGCTCTAAATCATGTTTGATGCACTCTGGAAGTTAATTTTTTTCAGTACTGTTTAATCAGGATGTTAGGAACACTGTGGACAGTTTTCAGCAAGTTGCAACATTGAAATACAGAAATAAACACTTTTCCAAAAACAAGCTCTAAATCATGTTGAAATACAGAAATAAACACTTTTCCAAAAACAAGCTCCAAATCATGTTGAAATACAGAAATTGACACTTTTCCATAAACAAGCTCTAAATCATGTTTGATGCACTCTGGAAGTTAATTTTTTTTCAGTACTGTTTAATCAGGATGTTAGGAACACTGTGGACAGTTTTCAGCAAGTTGCAACATTGAAATACAGAAATAAACACTTTTCCAAAAACAAGCTCTAAATCATGTTGAAATACAGAAATTGACACTTTTCCAAAAACAAGCTCCAAAACATGTTGAAATACAGAAATTGACACTTTTCCATAAACAAGCTCTAAATCATGTTTGATGCACTCTGGAAGTTATTTTTTTTTCAGTACTGTTTAATCAGGATGTTAGGAACACTGTGGACAGTTTTCAGCAAGTTGCAACATTGAAATACAGAAATAAACACTTTTCCAAAAACAAGCTCTAAATCATGTTGAAAAACAGAAATAAGCACTTTTCCATAAACAAGCTCTAAATCATGTTTGATGCACTCTGGAAGTTAATTTTTTTCAGTACTGTTTAATCAGGATGTTAGGAACACTGTGGACAGTTTTCAGCAAGTTGCAACATTGAAATACAGAAATAAACACTTTTCCAAAAACATGCTCTAAATCATGTTGAAATACAGAAATAAACACTTTTTCCAAAAACAAGCTCTAAATCATGTTGAAATACAGAAATTAACACTTTTCCAAAAACAAGCTCCAAAACATGTTGAAATACAGAAATTGACACTTTTCCATAAACAAGCTCTAAATCATGTTTGATGCACTCTGGAAGTTATTTTTTTTCAGTACTGTTTAATCAGGATGTTAGGAACACTGTGGACAGTTTTCAGCAAGTTGCAACATTGAAATACAGAAATAAACACTTTTCCAAAAACAAGCTCTAAATCATGTTGAAATACAGAAATAAACACTTTTCCAAAAACAAGCTCTAAATCATGTTGAAATACAGAAATAAACACTTTTCCAAAAACAAGCTCTAAATCATGTTGAAATACAGAAATTAACACTTTTCCAAAAACAAGCTCCAAAACATGTTGATATACAGAAATTGACACTTTTCCATAAACAAGCTCTAAATCATGTTTGATGCACTCTGGAAGTGAATTTCTTTTCAGTACTGTTTAATCAGGATGTTAGGAACACTGTGGACAGTTTTCAGCAAGTTGCAACATTGAAATACAGAAATAAACACTTTTCCAAAAACATGCTCTAAATCATGTTGAAAAACAGAAATAAGCACTTTTCAAAAACAAGCTTCAAATCATGTTGAAATACAGAAATAAACACTTTTCCAAAAACAAGCTCCAAATCATGTTGAAATACAGAAATAAACACTTTTCCATAAACAAGCTCTAAATCATGTTTGATGCACTCTGGAAGTAAATTTTTTTTCAGTACTGTTTAATCAGGATGTTAGGAACACTGTGGACAGTTTTCAGCAAGTTGCAACATTGAAATACAGAAATAAACACTTTTCCAAAAACAAGCTCTAAATCATGTTGAAATACAGAAATAAACACTTTTCCAAAAACAAGCTCTAAATCATGTTGAAATACAGAAATAAACACTTTTCCAAAAACAAGCTCTAAATCATGTTGAAATACAGAAATTAACACTTTTCCAAAAACAAGCTCCAAAACATGTTGATATACAGAAATTGACACTTTTCCATAAACAAGCTCTAAATCATGTTTGATGCACTCTGGAAGTTAATTTTTTTCAGTACTGTTTAATCAGGATGTTAGGAACACTGTGGACAGTTTTCAGCAAGTTGCAACATTGAAACACAGAAATAAACACTTTTCCAAAAACAAGCTCTAAATCATGTTGAAATACAGAAATAAACACTTTTCCAAAAACAAGCTCTAAATCATGTTGAAATACAGAAATTAACACTTTTCCAAAAACAAGCTCCAAATCATGTTGAAATACAGAAATTGACACTTTTCCATAAACAAGCTCTAAATCATGTTTGATGCACTCTGGAAGTTATTTTTTTTTCAGTACTGTTTAATCAGGATGTTAGGAACACTGTGGACAGTTTTCAGCAAGTTGCAACATTGAAATACAGAAATAAACACTTTTCCAAAAACAAGCTCTAAATCATGTTGAAATACAGAAATTGACACTTTTCCAAAAACAAGCTCCAAAACATGTTGAAATACAGAAATTGACACTTTTCCATAAACAAGCTCTAAATCATGTTTGATGCACTCTGGAAGTTATTTTTTTTTCAGTACTGTTTAATCAGGATGTTAGGAACACTGTGGACAGTTTTCAGCAAGTTGCAACATTGAAATACAGAAATAAACACTTTTCCAAAAACAAGCTCTAAATCATGTTGAAAAACAGAAATAAGCACTTTTCCATAAACAAGCTCTAAATCATGTTTGATGCACTCTGGAAGTTAATTTTTTTCAGTACTGTTTAATCAGGATGTTAGGAACGCTGTGGACAGTTTTCAGCAAGTTGCAACATTGAAATACAGAAATAAACACTTTTCCAAAAACAAGCTCTAAATCATGTTGAAATACAGAAATGAACACTTTTCCAAAAACAAGCTCTAAATCATGTTGAAATACAGAAATAAACACTTTTCCAAAAACAAGCTCTAAATCATGTTGAAATACAGAAATAAACACTTTTCCAAAAACAAGCTCTAAATCATGTTGAAATACAGAAATTAACACTTTTCCAAAAACAAGCTCCAAATCATGTTGAAATACAGAAATTGACACTTTTCCATAAACAAGCTCTAAATCATGTTTGATGCACTCTGGAAGTTAATTTTTTTCAGTACTGTTTAATCAGGATGTTAGGAACACTGTGGACAGTTTTCAGCAAGTTGCAACATTGAAATACAGAAATAAACACTTTTCCAAAAACAAGCTCTAAATCATGTTGAAATACAGAAATAAACACTTTTCCAAAAACAAGCTCTAAATCATGTTGAAATACAGAAATTAACACTTTTCCAAAAACAAGCTCCAAAACATGTTGATATACAGAAATTGACACTTTTCCATAAACAAGCTCTAAATCATGTTTGATGCACTCTGGAAGTGAATTTCTTTTCAGTACTGTTTAATCAGGATGTTAGGAACACTGTGGACAGTTTTCAGCAAGTTGCAACATTGAAATACAGAAATAAACACTTTTCCAAAAACAAGCTCTAAATCATGTTGAAATACAGAAATTGACACTTTTCCAAAAACAAGCTCCAAATCATGTTGAAATACAGAAATAAAAACTTTTTCATAAACAAGCTCTAAATCATGTTTGATGCACTCTGGAAGTTAAAATTTTTTCAGTACTGTTTAATCAGGATGTTAGGAACACTGTGGACAGTTTTCAGCAAGTTGCAACATTGAAATACAGAAATAAACACTTTTCCAAAAACAAGCTCTAAATCATGTTGAAATACAGAAATAAACACTTTTTCCAAAAACAAGCTCTAAATCATGTTGAAATACAGAAATTAACACTTTTCCAAAAACAAGCTCCAAATCATGTTGAAATACAGAAATTGACACTTTTCCATAAACAAGCTCTAAATCATGTTTGATGCACTCTGGAAGTTAATTTTTTTTCAGTACTGTTTAATCAGGATGTTAGGAACACTGTGGACAGTTTTCAGCAAGTTGCAACATTGAAATACAGAAATAAACACTTTTCCAAAAACAAGCTCTAAATCATGTTGAAATACAGAAATTAACACTTTTCCAAAAACAAGCTCCAAATCATGTTGAAATACAGAAATTGACACTTTTCCATAAACAAGCTCTAAATCATGTTTGATGCACTCTGGAAGTTAATTTTTTTCAGTACTGTTTAATCAGGATGTTAGGAACACTGTGGACAGTTTTCAGCAAGTTGCAACATTGAAATACAGAAATAAACACTTTTCCAAAAACAAGCTCTAAATCATGTTGAAATACAGAAATAAACACTTTTCCAAAAACAAGCTCTAAATCATGTTGAAATACAGAAATAAACACTTTTCCAAAAACAAGCTCTAAATCATGTTGAAATACAGAAATTAACACTTTCCAAAAAACAAGCTCCAAAACATGTTGATATACAGAAATTGACACTTTTCCATAAACAAGCTCTAAATCATGTTTGATGCACTCTGGAAGTGAATTTTTTTTCAGTACTGTTTAATCAGGATGTTAGGAACACTGTGGACAGTTTTCAGCAAGTTGCAACATTGAAATACAGAAATAAACACTTTTCCAAAAACATGCTCTAAATCATGTTGAAAAACAGAAATAAGCACTTTTCAAAAACAAGCTTCAAATCATGTTGAAATACAGAAATAAACACTTTTCCAAAAACAAGCTCCAAATCATGTTGAAATACAGAAATAAACACTTTTCCATAAACAAGCTCTAAATCATGTTTGATGCACTCTGGAAGTTAATTTCTTTTCAGTACTGTTTAATCAGGATGTTAGGAACACTGTGGACAGTTTTCAGCAAGTTGCAACATTGAAATACAGAAATAAACACTTTTCCAAAAACAAGCTCTAAATCATGTTGAAATACAGAAATAAACACTTTTCCAAAAACAAGCTCTAAATCATGTTGAAATACAGAAATAAACACTTTTCCAAAAACAAGCTCCAAATCATGTTGAAATACAGAAATAAACACTTTTCCATAAACAAGCTCTAAATCATGTTTGATGCACTCTGGAAGTTAATTTTTTTTCAGTACTGTTTAATCAGGATGTTAGGAACACTGTGGACAGTTTTCAGCAAGTTGCAACATTGAAATACAGAAATAAACACTTTTCCAAAAACAAGCTCTAAATCATGTTGAAATACAGAAATAAACACTTTTCCAAAAACAAGCTCTAAATCATGTTGAAATACAGAAATAAACACTTTTCCAAAAACAAGCTCTAAATCATGTTGAAATACAGAAATTAACACTTTTCCAAAAACAAGCTCCAAAACATGTTGATATACAGAAATTGACACTTTTCCATAAACAAGCTCTAAATCATGTTTGATGCACTCTGGAAGTTAATTTTTTTCAGTACTGTTTAATCAGGATGTTAGGAACACTGTGGACAGTTTTCAGCAAGTTGCAACATTGAAATACAGAAATAAACACTTTTCCAAAAACAAGCTCTAAATCATGTTGAAATACAGAAATAAACACTTTTCCAAAAACAAGCTCCAAATCATGTTGAAATACAGAAATTGACACTTTTCCATAAACAAGCTCTAAATCATGTTTGATGCACTCTGGAAGTTATTTTTTTTTCAGTACTGTTTAATCAGAATGTTAGGAACACTGTGGACAGTTTTCAGCAAGTTGCAACATTGAAATACAGAAATAAACACTTTTCCAAAAACAAGCTCTAAATCATGTTGAAATACAGAAATTGACACTTTTCCAAAAACAAGCTCCAAAACATGTTGAAATACAGAAATTGACACTTTTCCATAAACAAGCTCTAAATCATGTTTGATGCACTCTGGAAGTTATTTTTTTTTCAGTACTGTTTAATCAGGATGTTAGGAACACTGTGGACAGTTTTCAGCAAGTTGCAACATTGAAATACAGAAATAAACACTTTTCCAAAAACAAGCTCTAAATCATGTTGAAAAACAGAAATAAGCACTTTTCCATAAACAAGCTCTAAATCATGTTTGATGCACTCTGGAAGTTAATTTTTTTCAGTACTGTTTAATCAGGATGTTAGGAACACTGTGGACAGTTTTCAGCAAGTTGCAACATTGAAATACAGAAATAAACACTTTTCCAAAAACAAGCTCTAAATCATGTTGAAATACAGAAATAAACACTTTTTCCAAAAACAAGCTCTAAATCATGTTGAAATACAGAAATTAACACTTTTCCAAAAACAAGCTCCAAAACATGTTGAAATACAGAAATTGACACTTTTCCATAAACAAGCTCTAAATCATGTTTGATGCACTCTGGAAGTTATTTTTTTTCAGTACTGTTTAATCAGGATGTTAGGAACACTGTGGACAGTTTTCAGCAAGTTGCAACATTGAAATACAGAAATAAACACTTTTCCAAAAACAAGCTCTAAATCATGTTGAAATACAGAAATAAACACTTTTCCAAAAACAAGCTCTAAATCATGTTGAAATACAGAAATAAACACTTTTCCAAAAACAAGCTCTAAATCATGTTGAAATACAGAAATTAACACTTTTCCAAAAACAAGCTCCAAAACATGTTGAAATACAGAAATTGACACTTTTCCATAAACAAGCTCTAAATCATGTTTGATGCACTCTGGAAGTGAATTTCTTTTCAGTACTGTTTAATCAGGATGTTAGGAACACTGTGGACAGTTTTCAGCAAGTTGCAACATTGAAATACAGAAATAAACACTTTTCCAAAAACAAGCTCTAAATCATGTTGAAAAACAGAAATAAACACTTTTTCCAAAAACAAGCTCTAAATCATGTTGAAATACAGAAATTAACACTTTTCCAAAAACAAGCTCCAAATCATGTTGAAATACAGAAATTGACACTTTTCCATAAACAAGCTCTAAATCATGTTTGATGCACTCTGGAAGTTAATTTTTTTCAGTACTGTTTAATCAGGATGTTAGGAACACTGTGGACAGTTTTCAGCAAGTTGCAACATTGAAATACAGAAATAAACACTTTTCCAAAAACAAGCTCTAAATCATGTTGAAATACAGAAATAAACACTTTTTCCAAAAACAAGCTCTAAATCATGTTGAAATACAGAAATTAACACTTTTCCAAAAACAAGCTCCAAAACATGTTGAAATACAGAAATTGACACTTTTCCATAAACAAGCTCTAAATCATGTTTGATGCACTCTGGAAGTTAATTTTTTTTCAGTACTGTTTAATCAGGATGTTAGGAACACTGTGGACAGTTTTCAGCAAGTTGCAACATTGAAATACAGAAATAAACACTTTTCCAAAAACAAGCTCTAAATCATGTTGAAATACAGAAATAAACACTTTTCCAAAAACAAGCTCTAAATCATGTTGAAATACAGAAATAAACACTTTTCCAAAAACAAGCTCTAAATCATGTTGAAATACAGAAATTAACACTTTTCCAAAAACAAGCTCCAAAACATGTTGATATACAGAAATTGACACTTTTCCATAAACAAGCTCTAAATCATGTTTGATGCACTCTGGAAGTGAATTTCTTTTCAGTACTGTTTAATCAGGATGTTAGGAACACTGTGGACAGTTTTCAGCAAGTTGCAACATTGAAATACAGAAATAAACACTTTTCCAAAAACAAGCTCTAAATCATGTTGAAATACAGAAATTGACACTTTTCCAAAAACAAGCTCCAAATCATGTTGAAATACAGAAATAAAAACTTTTCCATAAACAAGCTCTAAATCATGTTTGATGCACTCTGGAAGTTAACATTTTTTCAGTACTGTTTAATCAGGATGTTAGGAACACTGTGGACAGTTTTCAGCAAGTTGCAACATTGAAATACAGAAATAAACACTTTTCCAAAAACAAGCTCTAAATCATGTTGAAATACAGAAATAAACACTTTTTCCAAAAACAAGCTCTAAATCATGTTGAAATACAGAAATTAACACTTTTCCAAAAACAAGCTCTAAATCATGTTGAAATACAGAAATAAACACTTTTTCCAAAAACAAGCTCTAAATCATGTTGAAATACAGAAATTAACACTTTTCCAAAAACAAGCTCCAAAACATGTTGATATACAGAAATTGACACTTTTCCATAAACAAGCTCTAAATCATGTTTGATGCACTCTGGAAGTTAATTTTTTTTCAGTACTGTTTAATCAGGATGTTAGGAACACTGTGGACAGTTTTCAGCAAGTTGCAACATTGAAATACAGAAATAAACACTTTTCCAAAAACAAGCTCTAAATCATGTTGAAATACAGAAATAAACACTTTTCCAAAAACAAGCTCTAAATCATGTTGAAATACAGAAATAAACACTTTTCCAAAAACAAGCTCTAAATCATGTTGAAATACAGAAATTAACACTTTTCCAAAAACAAGCTCCAAAACATGTTGATATACAGAAATTGACACTTTTCCATAAACAAGCTCTAAATCATGTTTGATGCACTCTGGAAGTGAATTTCTTTTCAGTACTGTTTAATCAGGATGTTAGGAACACTGTGGACAGTTTTCAGCAAGTTGCAACATTGAAATACAGAAATAAACACTTTTCCAAAAACAAGCTCTAAATCATGTTGAAATACAGAAATTGACACTTTTCCAAAAACAAGCTCCAAATCATGTTGAAATACAGAAATAAAAACTTTTTCATAAACAAGCTCTAAATCATGTTTGATGCACTCTGGAAGTTAAAATTTTTTCAGTACTGTTTAATCAGGATGTTAGGAACACTGTGTACAGTTTTCAGCAAGTTGCAACATTGAAATACAGAAATAAACACTTTTCCAAAAACAAGCTCTAAATCATGTTGAAATACAGAAATTAACACTTTTCCAAAAACAAGCTCCAAATCATGTTGAAATACAGAAATTGACACTTTTCCATAAACAAGCTCTAAATCATGTTTGATGCACTCTGGAAGTTAATTTTTTTTCAGTACTGTTTAATCAGGATGTTAGGAACACTGTGGACAGTTTTCAGCAAGTTGCAACATTGAAATACAGAAATAAACACTTTTCCAAAAACAAGCTCTAAATCATGTTGAAATACAGAAATTGACACTTTTCCAAAAACAAGCTCCAAATCATGTTGAAATACAGAAATAAAAACTTTTTCATAAACAAGCTCTAAATCATGTTTGATGCACTCTGGAAGTTAACATTTTTTCAGTACTGTTTAATCAGGATGTTAGGAACACTGTGGACAGTTTTCAGCAAGTTGCAACATTGAAATACAGAAATAAACACTTTTCCAAAAACAAGCTCTAAATCATGTTGAAATACAGAAATAAACACTTTTTCCAAAAACAAGCTCTAAATCATGTTGAAATACAGAAATTAACACTTTTCCAAAAACAAGCTCCAAATCATGTTGAAATACAGAAATTGACACTTTTCCATAAACAAGCTCTAAATCATGTTTGATGCACTCTGGAAGTTAATTTTTTTTCAGTACTGTTTAATCAGGATGTTAGGAACACTGTGGACAGTTTTCAGCAAGTTGCAACATTGAAATACAGAAATAAACACTTTTCCAAAAACAAGCTCTAAATCATGTTGAAATACAGAAATTAACACTTTTCCAAAAACAAGCTCCAAATCATGTTGAAATACAGAAATTGACACTTTTCCATAAACAAGCTCTAAATCATGTTTGATGCACTCTGGAAGTTAATTTTTTTCAGTACTGTTTAATCAGGATGTTAGGAACACTGTGGACAGTTTTCAGCAAGTTGCAACATTGAAATACAGAAATAAACACTTTTCCAAAAACAAGCTCTAAATCATGTTGAAATACAGAAATAAACACTTTTCCAAAAACAAGCTCTAAATCATGTTGAAATACAGAAATAAACACTTTTCCAAAAACAAGCTCTAAATCATGTTGAAATACAGAAATTAACACTTTCCAAAAAACAAGCTCCAAAACATGTTGATATACAGAAATTGACACTTTTCCATAAACAAGCTCTAAATCATGTTTGATGCACTCTGGAAGTGAATTTTTTTTCAGTACTGTTTAATCAGGATGTTAGGAACACTGTGGACAGTTTTCAGCAAGTTGCAACATTGAAATACAGAAATAAACACTTTTCCAAAAACAAGCTCTAAATCATGTTGAAATACAGAAATAAACACTTTTCCAAAAACAAGCTCTAAATCATGTTGAAATACAGAAATAAACACTTTTCCAAAAACAAGCTCTAAATCATGTTGAAATACAGAAATTAACACTTTTCCAAAAACAAGCTCCAAAACATGTTGATATACAGAAATTGACACTTTTCCATAAACAAGCTCTAAATCATGTTTGATGCACTCTGGAAGTGAATTTCTTTTCAGTACTGTTTAATCAGGATGTTAGGAACACTGTGGACAGTTTTCAGCAAGTTGCAACATTGAAATACAGAAATAAACACTTTTCCAAAAACAAGCTCTAAATCATGTTGAAATACAGAAATTGACACTTTTCCAAAAACAAGCTCCAAATCATGTTGAAATACAGAAATAAAAACTTTTTCATAAACAAGCTCTAAATCATGTTTGATGCACTCTGGAAGTTAAAATTTTTTCAGTACTGTTTAACCAGGATGTTAGGAACACTGTGTACAGTTTTCAGCAAGTTGCAACATTGAAATACAGAAATAAACACTTTTCCAAAAACAAGCTCTAAATCATGTTGAAATACAGAAATAAACACTTTTTCCAAAAACAAGCTCTAAATCATGTTGAAATACAGAAATTAACACTTTTCCAAAAACAAGCTCCAAATCATGTTGAAATACAGAAATTGACACTTTTCCATAAACAAGCTCTAAATCATGTTTGATGCACTCTGGAAGTTAATTTTTTTTCAGTACTGTTTAATCAGGATGTTAGGAACACTGTGGACAGTTTTCAGCAAGTTGCAACATTGAAATACAGAAATAAACACTTTTCCAAAAACAAGCTCTAAATCATGTTGAAATACAGAAATTAACACTTTTCCAAAAACAAGCTCCAAATCATGTTGAAATACAGAAATTGACACTTTTCCATAAACAAGCTCTAAATCATGTTTGATGCACTCTGGAAGTTAATTTTTTTCAGTACTGTTTAATCAGGATGTTAGGAACACTGTGGACAGTTTTCAGCAAGTTGCAACATTGAAATACAGAAATAAACACTTTTCCAAAAACAAGCTCTAAATCATGTTGAAATACAGAAATAAACACTTTTCCAAAAACAAGCTCTAAATCATGTTGAAATACAGAAATAAACACTTTTCCAAAAACAAGCTCTAAATCATGTTGAAATACAGAAATTAACACTTTCCAAAAAACAAGCTCCAAAACATGTTGATATACAGAAATTGACACTTTTCCATAAACAAGCTCTAAATCATGTTTGATGCACTCTGGAAGTGAATTTTTTTTCAGTACTGTTTAATCAGGATGTTAGGAACACTGTGGACAGTTTTCAGCAAGTTGCAACATTGAAATACAGAAATAAACACTTTTCCAAAAACATGCTCTAAATCATGTTGAAAAACAGAAATAAGCACTTTTCAAAAACAAGCTTCAAATCATGTTGAAATACAGAAATAAACACTTTTCCAAAAACAAGCTCCAAATCATGTTGAAATACAGAAATAAACACTTTTCCATAAACAAGCTCTAAATCATGTTTGATGCACTCTGGAAGTTAATTTTTTTTCAGTACTGTTTAATCAGGATGTTAGGAACACTGTGGACAGTTTTCAGCAAGTTGCAACATTGAAATACAGAAATAAATACTTTTCCAAAAACAAGCTCTAAATCATGTTGAAATACAGAAATAAACACTTTTCCAAAAACAAGCTCTAAATCATGTTGAAATACAGAAATTGACACTTTTCCATAAACAAGCTCTAAATCATGTTTGATGCACTCTGGAAGTTATTTTTTTTTCAGTACTGTTTAATCAGGATGTTAGGAACACTGTGGACAGTTTTCAGCAAGTTGCAACATTGAAATACAGAAATAAACACTTTTCCAAAAACAAGCTCTAAATCATGTTGAAATACAGAAATTGACACTTTTCCATAAACAAGCTCTAAATCATGTTTGATGCACTCTGGAAGTTAAATTTTTTTCAGTACTGTTTAATCAGGATGTTAGGAACACTGTGGACAGTTTTCAGCAAGTTGCAACATTGAAATACAGAAATAAACACTTTTCCAAAAACAAGCTCTAAATCATGTTGAAATACAGAAATAAACACTTTTTCCAAAAACAAGCTCTAAATCATGTTGAAATACAGACATTAACACTTTTCCAAAAACAAGCTCCAAATCATGTTGAAATACAGAAATTGACACTTTTCCATAAACAAGCTCTAAATCATGTTTGATGCACTCTGGAAGTGAATTTTTTTCAGTACTGTTTAATCAGGATGTTAGGAACACTGTGGACAGTTTTCAGCAAGTTGCAACATTGAAATAAAGAAATAAACACTTTTCCAAAAACAAGCTCTAAATCATGTTGAAATACAGAAATAAACACTTTTCCAAAAACAAGCTCCAAATCATGTTGAAATACAGAAATTGACACTTTTCCAAAAACAAGCTCCAAATCATGTTGAAATACAGAAATAAACACTTTTCCATAAACAAGCTCTAAATCATGTTTGATGCACTCTGGAAGTTAATTTTTTTTCAGTACTGTTTAATCAGGATGTTAGGAACACTGGACAGTTTTCAGCAAGTTGCAACATTGAAATACAGAAATAAACACTTTTCCAAAAACAAGCTCTAAATAATGTTGAAAAACAGAAATAAGCACTTTTCAAAAACAAGCTTCAAATCATGTTGAAATACAGAAATTGACACTTTTCCAAAAACAAGCTCCAAATCATGTTGAAATACAGAAATAAACAGTTTTCCATAAACAAGCTCTAAATCATGTTTGATGCACTCTGGAAGTTAATTTTTTTTCAGTACTGTTTAATCAGGATGTTAGGAACACTGTGGACAGTTTTCAGCAAGTTGCAACATTGAAATACAGAAATAAACACTTTTCCAAAAACATACTCTAAATCATGTTGAATAACAGAAATAAGCACTTTTCAAAAACAAGCTTCAAATCATGTTGAAATACAGAAATTGACACTTTTCCAAAAACAAGCTCCAAATCATGTTGAAATACAGAAATAAAAACTTTTCCATAAACAAGCTCTAAATCATGTTTGATGCACTTTGGAAGTTAATTTTTTTTCAGTACTGTTTAATCAGGATGTTAGGAACACTGTGGACAGTTTTCAGCAAGTTGCAACATTGAAATACAGAAATAAACACTTTTCCAAAAACAAGCTCTAAATCATGTTGAAATACAGAAATAAACACTTTTTCCAAAAACAAGCTCTAAATCATGTTGAAATACAGAAATTAACACTTTTCCAAAAACAAGCTCCAAATCATGTTGAAATACAGAAATTGACACTTTTCCATAAACAAGCTCTAAATCATGTTTGATGCACTCTGGAAGTTAATTTTTTTTCAGTACTGTTTAATCAGGATGTTAGGAACACTGTGGACAGTTTTCAGCAAGTTGCAACATTGAAATACAGAAATAAACACTTTTCCAAAAACAAGCTCTAAATCATGTTGAAAAACAGAAATAAGCACTTTTCAAAAACAAGCTTCAAATCATGTTGAAATACAGAAATTGACACTTTTCCATAAACAAGCTCTAAATCATGTTTGATGCACTCTGGAAGTTAATTTTTTTCAGTACTGTTTAATCAGGATGTTAGGAACACTGTGGACAGTTTTCAGCAAGTTGCAACATTGAAATACAGAAATAAACACTTTTCCAAAAACAAGCTCTAAATCATGTTGAAATACAGAAATAAACACTTTTCCAAAAACAAGCTCTAAATCATGTTGAAATACAGAAATTGACACTTTTCCATAAACAAGCTCTAAATCATGTTTGATGCACTCTGGAAGTTATTTTTTTTTCAGTACTGTTTAATCAGGATGTTAGGAACACTGTGGACAGTTTTCAGCAAGTTGCAACATTGAAATACAGAAATAAACACTTTTCCAAAAACAAGCTCTAAATCATGTTGAAATACAGAAATTGACACTTTTCCATAAACAAGCTCTAAATCATGTTTGATGCACTCTGGAAGTTAAATTTTTTTCAGTACTGTTTAATCAGGATGTTAGGAACACTGTGGACAGTTTTCAGCAAGTTGCAACATTGAAATACAGAAATAAACACTTTTCCAAAAACAAGCTCTAAATCATGTTGAAATACAGAAATAAACACTTTTTCCAAAAACAAGCTCTAAATCATGTTGAAATACAGACATTAACACTTTTCCAAAAACAAGCTCCAAATCATGTTGAAATACAGAAATTGACACTTTTCCATAAACAAGCTCTAAATCATGTTTGATGCACTCTGGAAGTGAATTTTTTTCAGTACTGTTTAATCAGGATGTTAGGAACACTGTGGACAGTTTTCAGCAAGTTGCAACATTGAAATAAAGAAATAAACACTTTTCCAAAAACAAGCTCTAAATCATGTTGAAATACAGAAATAAACACTTTTCCAAAAACAAGCTCCAAATCATGTTGAAATACAGAAATTGACACTTTTCCAAAAACAAGCTCCAAATCATGTTGAAATACAGAAATAAACACTTTTCCATAAACAAGCTCTAAATCATGTTTGATGCACTCTGGAAGTTAATTTTTTTTCAGTACTGTTTAATCAGGATGTTAGGAACACTGGACAGTTTTCAGCAAGTTGCAACATTGAAATACAGAAATAAACACTTTTCCAAAAACAAGCTCTAAATAATGTTGAAAAACAGAAATAAGCACTTTTCAAAAACAAGCTTCAAATCATGTTGAAATACAGAAATTGACACTTTTCCAAAAACAAGCTCCAAATCATGTTGAAATACAGAAATAAACAGTTTTCCATAAACAAGCTCTAAATCATGTTTGATGCACTCTGGAAGTTAAATTTTTTTCAGTACTGTTTAATCAGGATGTTAGGAACACTGTGGACAGTTTTCAGCAAGTTGCAACATTGAAATACAGAAATAAACACTTTTCCAAAAACAAGCTCTAAATCATGTTGAAATACAGAAATAAACACTTTTTCCAAAAACAAGCTCTAAATCATGTTGAAATACAGAAATTAACACTTTTCCAAAAACAAGCTCCAAATCATGTTGAAATACAGAAATTGACACTTTTCCATAAACAAGCTCTAAATCATGTTTGATGCACTCTGGAAGTGAATTTTTTTCAGTACTGTTTAATCAGGATGTTAGGAACACTGTGGACAGTTTTTAGCAAGTTGCAACATTGAAATACAGAAATAAACACTTTTCCAAAAACAAGCTCTAAATCATGTTGAAATACAGAAATAAACACTTTTCCAAAAACAAGCTCCAAATCATGTTGAAATACAGAAATTGACACTTTTCCAAAAACAAGCTCCAAATCATGTTGAAATACAGAAATAAACACTTTTCCATAAACAAGCTCTAAATCATGTTTGATGCACTCTGGAAGTTAATTTTTTTTCAGTACTGTTTAATCAGGATGTTAGGAACACTGTGGACAGTTTTCAGCAAGTTGCAACATTGAAATACAGAAATAAACACTTTTCCAAAAACAAGCTCTAAATAATGTTGAAAAACAGAAATAAGCACTTTTCAAAAACAAGCTTCAAATCATGTTGAAATACAGAAATTGACACTTTTCCAAAAACAAGCTCCAAATCATGTTGAAATACAGAAATAAACACTTTTCCATAAACAAGCTCTAAATCATGTTTGATGCACTCTGGAAGTTAATTTTTTTTCAGTACTGTTTAATCAGGATGTTAGGAACACTGTGGACAGTTTTCAGCAAGTTGCAACATTGAAATACAGAAATAAACACTTTTCCAAAAACAAGCTCTAAATCATGTTGAAATACAGAAATAAACACTTTTTCCAAAAACAAGCTCTAAATCATGTTGAAATACAGACATTAACACTTTTCCAAAAACAAGCTCCAAATCATGTTGAAATACAGAAATTGACACTTTTCCATAAACAAGCTCTAAATCATGTTTGATGCACTCTGGAAGTGAATTTTTTTCAGTACTGTTTAATCAGGATGTTAGGAACACTGTGGACAGTTTTCAGCAAGTTGCAACATTGAAATAAAGAAATAAACACTTTTCCAAAAACAAGCTCTAAATCATGTTGAAATACAGAAATAAACACTTTTCCAAAAACAAGCTCCAAATCATGTTGAAATACAGAAATTGACACTTTTCCAAAAACAAGCTCCAAATCATGTTGAAATACAGAAATAAACACTTTTCCATAAACAAGCTCTAAATCATGTTTGATGCACTCTGGAAGTTAATTTTTTTTCAGTACTGTTTAATCAGGATGTTAGGAACACTGGACAGTTTTCAGCAAGTTGCAACATTGAAATACAGAAATAAACACTTTTCCAAAAACAAGCTCTAAATAATGTTGAAAAACAGAAATAAGCACTTTTCAAAAACAAGCTTCAAATCATGTTGAAATACAGAAATTGACACTTTTCCAAAAACAAGCTCCAAATCATGTTGAAATACAGAAATAAACAGTTTTCCATAAACAAGCTCTAAATCATGTTTGATGCACTCTGGAAGTTAATTTTTTTTCAGTACTGTTTAATCAGGATGTTAGGAACACTGTGGACAGTTTTCAGCAAGTTGCAACATTGAAATACAGAAATAAACACTTTTCCAAAAACATACTCTAAATCATGTTGAATAACAGAAATAAGCACTTTTCAAAAACAAGCTTCAACTCATGTTGAAATACAGAAATTGACACTTTTCCAAAAACAAGCTCCAAATCATGTTGAAATACAGAAATAAAAACTTTTCCATAAACAAGCTCTAAATCATGTTTGATGCACTTTGGAAGTTAATTTTTTTTCAGTACTGTTTAATCAGGATGTTAGGAACACTGTGGACAGTTTTCAGCAAGTTGCAACATTGAAATACAGAAATAAACACTTTTCCAAAAACAAGCTCTAAATCATGTTGAAATACAGAAATAAACACTTTTTCCAAAAACAAGCTCTAAATCATGTTGAAATACAGAAATTAACACTTTTCCAAAAACAAGCTCCAAATCATGTTGAAATACAGAAATTGACACTTTTCCATAAACAAGCTCTAAATCATGTTTGATGCACTCTGGAAGTTAATTTTTTTTCAGTACTGTTTAATCAGGATGTTAGGAACACTGTGGACAGTTTTCAGCAAGTTGCAACATTGAAATACAGAAATAAACACTTTTCCAAAAACAAGCTCTAAATCATGTTGAAAAACAGAAATAAGCACTTTTCAAAAACAAGCTTCAAATCATGTTGAAATACAGAAATTGACACTTTTCCAAAAACAAGCTCTAAATCATGTTGAAAAACAGAAATAAGCACTTTTCAAAAACAAGCTTCAAATCATGTTGAAATACAGAAATTGACACTTTTCCAAAAACAAGCTCCAAATCATGTTGAAATACAGAAATAAAAACTTTTCCATAAACAAGCTCTAAATCATGTTTGATGCACTTTGGAAGTTAATTTTTTTTCAGTACTGTTTAATCAGGATGTTAGGAACACTGTGGACAGTTTTCAGCAAGTTGCAACATTGAAATACAGAAATAAACACTTTTCCAAAAACAAGCTCTAAATCATGTTGAAATACAGAAATAAACACTTTTTCCAAAAACAAGCTCTAAATCATGTTGAAATACAGAAATTAACACTTTTCCAAAAACAAGCTCCAAATCATGTTGAAATACAGAAATTGACACTTTTCCATAAACAAGCTCTAAATCATGTTTGATGCACTCTGGAAGTTAATTTTTTTTCAGTACTGTTTAATCAGGATGTTAGGAACACTGTGGACAGTTTTCAGCAAGTTGCAACATTGAAATACAGAAATAAACACTTTTCCAAAAACAAGCTCTAAATCATGTTGAAAAACAGAAATAAGCACTTTTCAAAAACAAGCTTCAAATCATGTTGAAATACAAAAATTGACACTTTTCCAAAAACAAGCTCCAAATCATGTTGAAATACAGAAATAAACACTTTTCCATAAACAAGCTCTAAATCATGTTTGATGCACTCTGGAAGTTATTTTTTTTTCAGTACTGTTTAATCAGGATGTTAGGAACACTGTGGACAGTTTTCAGCAAGTTGCAACATTGAAATACAGAAAAAAACACTTTTCCAAAAACAAGCTTCAAATCATGTTGAAATACAGAAATTGACACTTTTCCAAAAACAAGCTCCAAATCATGTTGAAATACAGAAATAAACACTTTTCCATAAACAAGCTCTAAATCATGTTTGATGCACTCTGGAAGTTATTTTTTTTTCAGTACTGTTTAATCAGGATGTTAGGAACAATGTGGACAGTTTTCAGCAAGTTGCAACATTGAAATACAGAAATAAACACTTTTCCAAAAACTAGCTTCAAATCATGTTGAAATACAGAAATTGACACTTTTCCAAAAACAAGCTCCAAATCATGTTGAAATACAGAAATAAAAACTTTTCCATAAACAAGCTCTAAATCATGTTTGATGCACTCTGGAAGTTAAATTTTTTTCAGTACTGTTTAATCAGGATGTTAGGAACACTGTGGACAGTTTTCAGCAAGTTGCAACATTGAAATACAGAAATAAACACTTTTCCAAAAACAAGCTCTAAATCATGTTGAAATACAGAAATAAACACTTTTTCCAAAAACAAGCTCTAAATCATGTTGAAATACAGAAATTAACACTTTTCCAAAAACAAGCTCCAAATCATGTTGAAATACAGAAATTGACACTTTTCCATAAACAAGCTCTAAATCATGTTTGATGCACTCTGGAAGTTAATTTTTTTTCAGTACTGTTTAATCAGGATGTTAGGAACACTGTGGACAGTTTTCAGCAAGTTGCAACATTGAAATACAGAAATAAACACTTTTCCAAAAACAAGCTCTAAATCATGTTGAAATACAGAAATTGACACTTTTCCAAAAACAAGCTCCAAATCATGTTGAAATACAGAAATAAAAACTTTTCCATAAACAAGCTCTAAATCATGTTTGATGCACTCTGGAAGTTAATTTTTTTTCAGTACTGTTTAATCAGGATGTTAGGAACACTGTGGACAGTTTTCAGCAAGTTGCAACATTGAAATACAGAAAAAAACACTTTTCCAAAAACAAGCTTCAAATCATGTTGAAATACAGAAATTAACACTTTTCCAAAAACAAGCTCCAAATCATGTTGAAATACAGAAATAAACACTTTTCCATAAACAAGCTCTAAATCATGTTTGATGCACTCTGGAAGTTAATTTTTTTTCAGTACTGTTTAATCAGGATGTTAGGAACACTGTGGACAGTTTTCAGCAAGTTGCAACATTGAAATACAGAAATAAACACTTTTCCAAAAACTAGCTTCAAATCATGTTGAAATACAGAAATTGACACTTTTCCAAAAACAAGCTCCAAATCATGTTGAAATACAGAAATAAAAACTTTTCCATAAACAAGCTCTAAATCATGTTTGATGCACTCTGGAAGTTAATTTTTTTCAGTACTGTTTAATCAGGATGTTAGGAACACTGTGGACAGTTTTCAGCAAGTTGCAACATTGAAATACAGAAATAAACACTTTTCCAAAAACAAGCTCTAAATCATGTTGAAATACAGAAATAAACACTTTTTCCAAAAACAAGCTCTAAATCATGTTGAAATACAGAAATTAACACTTTTCCAAAAACAAGCTCCAAATCATGTTGAAATACAGAAATTGACACTTTTCCATAAACAAGCTCTAAATCATGTTTGATGCACTCTGGAAGTTAATTTTTTTTCAGTACTGTTTAATCAGGATGTTAGGAACACTGTGGACAGTTTTCAGCAAGTTGCAACATTGAAATACAGAAATAAACACTTTTCCAAAAACAAGCTCTAAATCATGTTGAAATACAGAAATTGACACTTTTCCAAAAACAAGCTCCAAATCATGTTGAAATACAGAAATAAAAACTTTTCCATAAACAAGCTCTAAATCATGTTTGATGCACTCTGGAAGTTAAATTTTTTTCAGTACTGTTTAATCAGGATGTTAGGAACACTGTGGACAGTTTTCAGCAAGTTGCAACATTGAAATACAGAAATAAACACTTTTCCAAAAACAAGCTCTAAATCATGTTGAAATACAGAAATAAACACTTTTCCAAAAACAAGCTCTAAATCATGTTGAAATACAGAAATTAACACTTTTCCAAAAACAAGCTCTAAATCATGTTGAAATACAGAAATTAACACTTTTCCAAAAACAAGCTCCAAAACATGTTGATATACAGATATTGACACTTTTCCATAAACAAGCTCTAAATCATGTTTGATGCACTCTGGAAGTTAATTTTTTTCAGTACTGTTTAATCAGGATGTTAGGAACACTGTGGACAGTTTTCAGCAAGTTGCAACATTGAAATACAGAAATAAACACTTTTCCAAAAACAAGCTCTAAATCATGTTGAAATACAGAAATAAACACTTTTTCCAAAAACAAGCTCTAAATCATGTTGAAATACAGAAATTAACACTTTTCCAAAAACAAGCTCCAAATCAAAATTAACTTCCAGAGTGCATCAAACATGATTTAGAGCTTGTTTATGGAAAAGTGTCAATTTCTGTATTTCAATACAGAAATTGACACTTTTCCATAAACAAGCTCTAAATCATGTTTGATGCACTCTGGAAGTTAATTTTTTTTCAGTACTGTTTAATCAGGATGTTAGGAACACTGTGGACAGTTTTCAGCAAGTTGCAACATTGAAATACAGAAATAAACACTTTTCCAAAAACAAGCTCTAAATCATGTTGAAATACAGAAATTAACACTTTTCCAAAAACAAGCTCTAAATCATGTTGAAATACAGAAATTAACACTTTTCCAAAAACAAGCTCCAAAACATGTTGAAATACAGAAATTGACACTTTTCCATAAACAAGCTCTAAATCATGTTTGATGCACTCTGGAAGTTAATTTTTTTCAGTACTGTTTAATCAGGATGTTAGGAACACTGTGGACAGTTTTCAGCAAGTTGCAACATTGAAATACAGAAATAAACACTTTTCCAAAAACAAGCTCTAAATCATGTTGAAATACAGAAATAAACACTTTTTCCAAAAACAAGCTCTAAATCATGTTGAAATACAGAAATTAACACTTTTCCAAAAACAAGCTCCAAATCATGTTGAAATACAGAAATTGACACTTTTCCATAAACAAGCTCTAAATCATGTTTGATGCACTCTGGAAGTTAATTTTTTTTCAGTACTGTTTAATCAGGATGTTAGGAACACTGTGGACAGTTTTCAGCAAGTTGCAACATTGAAATACAGAAATAAACACTTTTCCAAAAACAAGCTCTAAATCATGTTGAAATACAGAAATTGACACTTTTCCAAAAACAAGCTCCAAATCATGTTGAAATACAGAAATAAAAACTTTTCCATAAACAAGCTCTAAATCATGTTTGATGCACTCTGGAAGTTAATTTTTTTCAGTACTGTTTAATCAGGATGTTAGGAACACTGTGGACAGTTTTCAGCAAGTTGCAACATTGAAATACAGAAATAAACACTTTTCCAAAAACAAGCTCTAAATCATGTTGAAATACAGAAATTAACACTTTTCCAAAAACAAGCTCTAAATCATGTTGAAATACAGAAATTGACACTTTTCCATAAACAAGCTCTAAATCATGTTTGATGCACTCTGGAAGTTAATTTTTTTTCAGTACTGTTTAATCAGGATGTTAGGAACACTGTGGACAGTTTTCAGCAAGTTGCAACATTGAAATACAGAAATAAACACTTTTCCAAAAACAAGCTCTAAATCATGTTGAAATACAGAAATAAACACTTTTCCAAAAACAAGCTCTAAATCATGTTGAAATACAGAAATAAACACTTTTCCAAAAACAAGCTCTAAATCATGTTGAAATACAGAAATTAACACTTTTCCAAAAACAAGCTCCAAAACATGTTGATATACAGAAATAAACACTTTTCCATAAACAAGCTCTAAATCATGTTTGATGCACTCTGGAAGTTAATTTTTTTTCAGTACTGTTTAATCAGGATGTTAGGAACACTGTGGACAGTTTTCAGCAAGTTGCAACATTGAAATACAGAAATAAACACTTTTCCAAAAACTAGCTTCAAATCATGTTGAAATACAGAAATTGACACTTTTCCAAAAACAAGCTCCAAATCATGTTGAAATACAGAAATAAAAACTTTTCCATAAACAAGCTCTAAATCATGTTTGATGCACTCTGGAAGTTAAATTTTTTTCAGTACTGTTTAATCAGGATGTTAGGAACACTGTGGACAGTTTTCAGCAAGTTGCAACATTGAAATACAGAAATAAACACTTTTCCAAAAACAAGCTCTAAATCATGTTGAAATACAGAAATAAACACTTTTTCCAAAAACAAGCTCTAAATCATGTTGAAATACAGAAATTAACACTTTTCCAAAAACAAGCTCCAAATCATGTTGAAATACAGAAATTGACACTTTTCCATAAACAAGCTCTAAATCATGTTTGATGCACTCTGGAAGTTAATTTTTTTTCAGTACTGTTTAATCAGGATGTTAGGAACACTGTGGACAGTTTTCAGCAAGTTGCAACATTGAAATACAGAAATAAACACTTTTCCAAAAACAAGCTCTAAATCATGTTGAAATACAGAAATTGACACTTTTCCAAAAACAAGCTCCAAATCATGTTGAAATACAGAAATAAAAACTTTTCCATAAACAAGCTCTAAATCATGTTTGATGCACTCTGGAAGTTATTTTTTTTTCAGTACTGTTTAATCAGGATGTTAGGAACACTGTGGACAGTTTTCAGCAAGTTGCAACATTGAAATACAGAAAAAAACACTTTTCCAAAAACAAGCTTCAAATCATGTTGAAATACAGAAATTGACACTTTTCCAAAAACAAGCTCCAAATCATGTTGAAATACAGAAATAAACACTTTTCCATAAACAAGCTCTAAATCATGTTTGATGCACTCTGGAAGTTATTTTTTTTTCAGTACTGTTTAATCAGGATGTTAGGAACAATGTGGACAGTTTTCAGCAAGTTGCAACATTGAAATACAGAAATAAACACTTTTCCAAAAACTAGCTTCAAATCATGTTGAAATACAGAAATTGACACTTTTCCAAAAACAAGCTCCAAATCATGTTGAAATACAGAAATAAAAACTTTTCCATAAACAAGCTCTAAATCATGTTTGATGCACTCTGGAAGTTAAATTTTTTTCAGTACTGTTTAATCAGGATGTTAGGAACACTGTGGACAGTTTTCAGCAAGTTGCAACATTGAAATACAGAAATAAACACTTTTCCAAAAACAAGCTCTAAATCATGTTGAAATACAGAAATAAACACTTTTTCCAAAAACAAGCTCTAAATCATGTTGAAATACAGAAATTAACACTTTTCCAAAAACAAGCTCCAAATCATGTTGAAATACAGAAATTGACACTTTTCCATAAACAAGCTCTAAATCATGTTTGATGCACTCTGGAAGTTAATTTTTTTTCAGTACTGTTTAATCAGGATGTTAGGAACACTGTGGACAGTTTTCAGCAAGTTGCAACATTGAAATAAAGAAATAAACACTTTTCCAAAAACAAGCTCTAAATCATGTTGAAATACAGAAATTGACACTTTTCCAAAAACAAGCTCCAAATCATGTTGAAATACAGAAATAAAAACTTTTCCATAAACAAGCTCTAAATCATGTTTGATGCACTCTGGAAGTTAAATTTTTTTCAGTACTGTTTAATCAGGATGTTAGGAACACTGTGGACAGTTTTCAGCAAGTTGCAACATTGAAATACAGAAATAAACACTTTTCCAAAAACAAGCTCTAAATCATGTTGAAATACAGAAATAAACACTTTTTCCAAAAACAAGCTCTAAATCATGTTGAAATACAGAAATTAACACTTTTCCAAAAACAAGCTCCAAATCATGTTGAAATACAGAAATTAACACTTTTCCAAAAACAAGCTCCAAATCAAAATTAACTTCCAGAGTGCATCAAACATGATTTAGAGCTTGTTTATGGAAAAGTGTCAATTTCTGTATTTCAATACAGAAATTGACACTTTTCCATAAACAAGCTCTAAATCATGTTTGATGCACTCTGGAAGTTAATTTTTTTTCAGTACTGTTTAATCAGGATGTTAGGAACACTGTGGACAGTTTTCAGCAATTTTCAGCAATTTTTTTTCAGTACTGTTTAATCAGGATGTTAGGAACACTGTGGACAGTTTTCAGCAAGTTGCAACATTGAAATACAGAAATAAACACTTTTCCAAAAACAAGCTCTAAATCATGTTGAAATACAGAAATAAACACTTTTTCCAAAAACAAGCTCTAAATCATGTTGAAATACAGAAATTAACACTTTTCCAAAAACAAGCTCCAAATCATGTTGAAATACAGAAATTGACACTTTTCCATAAACAAGCTCTAAATCATGTTTGATGCACTCTGGAAGTTAATTTTTTTTCAGTACTGTTTAATCAGGATGTTAGGAACACTGTGGACAGTTTTCAGCAAGTTGCAACATTGAAATACAGAAATAAACACTTTTCCAAAAACAAGCTCTAAATCATGTTGAAATACAGAAATAAACACTTTTCCAAAAACAAGCTCTAAATCATGTTGAAATACAGAAATTAACACTTTTCCAAAAACAAGCTCCAAAACATGTTGAAATACAGAAATTGACACTTTTCCATAAACAAGCTCTAAATCATGTTTGATGCACTCTGGAAGTTAATTTTTTTCAGTACTGTTTAATCAGGATGTTAGGAACACTGTGGACAGTTTTCAGCAAGTTGCAACATTGAAATACAGAAATAAACACTTTTCCAAAAACAAGCTCTAAATCATGTTGAAATACAGAAATAAACACTTTTTCCAAAAACAAGCTCTAAATCATGTTGAAATACAGAAATTAACACTTTTCCAAAAACAAGCTCCAAATCATGTTGAAATACAGAAATTGACACTTTTCCATAAACAAGCTCTAAATCATGTTTGATGCACTCTGGAAGTTAATTTTTTTCAGTACTGTTTAATCAGGATGTTAGGAACACTGTGGACAGTTTTCAGCAAGTTGCAACATTGAAATACAGAAATAAACACTTTTCCAAAAACAAGCTCTAAATCATGTTGAAATACAGAAATAAACACTTTTCCAAAAACAAGCTCTAAATCATGTTGAAATACAGAAATAAACACTTTTCCAAAAACAAGCTCTAAATCATGTTGAAATACAGAAATTAACACTTTTCCAAAAACAAGCTCCAAAACATGTTGATATACAGAAATTGACACTTTTCCATAAACAAGCTCTAAATCATGTTTGATGCACTCTGGAAGTTAATTTTTTTCAGTACTGTTTAATCAGGATGTTAGGAACACTGTGGACAGTTTTCAGCAAGTTGCAACATTGAAATACAGAAATAAACACTTTTCCAAAAACAAGCTCTAAATCATGTTGAAATACAGAAATTAACACTTTTCCAAAAACAAGCTCCAAATCATGTTGAAATACAGAAATTGACACTTTTCCATAAACAAGCTCTAAATCATATTTGATGCACTCTGGAAGTTATTTTTTTTTCAGTACTGTTTAACCAGGATGTTAGGAACATTGTGGACAGTTTTCAGCAAGTTGCAACATTGAAATACAGAAATAAACACTTTTCCAAAAACATGCTCTAAATCATGTTGAAAAACAGAAATAAGCACTTTTCAAAAACAAGCTTCAAATCATGTTGAAATACAGAAATAAACACTTTTCCAAAAACAAGCTCCAAATCATGTTGAAATACAGAAATAAACACTTTTCCATAAACAAGCTCTAAATCATGTTTGATGCACTCTGGAAGTTAATTTTTTTTCAGTACTGTTTAATCAGGATGTTAGGAACACTGTGGACAGTTTTCAGCAAGTTGCAACATTGAAATACAGAAATAAACACTTTTCCAAAAACAAGCTCTAAATCATGTTGAAATACAGAAATAAACACTTTTCCAAAAACAAGCTCTAAATCATGTTGAAATACAGAAATAAACACTTTTCCAAAAACAAGCTCTAAATCATGTTGAAATACAGAAATTAACACTTTTCCAAAAACAAGCTCCAAAACATGTTGATATACAGAAATTGACACTTTTCCATAAACAAGCTCTAAATCATGTTTGATGCACTCTGGGAGTTAATTTTTTTCAGTACTGTTTAATCAGGATGTTAGGAACACTGTGGACAGTTTTCAGCAAGTTGCAACATTGAAATACAGAAATAAACACTTTTCCAAAAACAAGCTCTAAATCATGTTGAAATACAGAAATAAACACTTTTCCAAAAACAAGCTCTAAATCATGTTGAAATACAGAAATTAACACTTTTCCAAAAACAAGCTCCAAAACATGTTGAAATACAGAAATTGACACTTTTCCAAAAACAAGCTCCAAATCATGTTGAAATACAGAAATAAAAACTTTTCCATAAACAAGCTCTAAATCATGTTTGATGCACTCTGGAAGTTGATTTTTTTTCAGTACTGTTTAATCAGGATGTTAGGAACACTGTGGACAGTTTTCAGCAAGTTGCAACATTGAAATACAGAAATAAACACTTTTCCAAAAACAAGCTCTAAATCATGTTGAAATACAGAAATAAACACTTTTCCAAAAACAAGCTCTAAATCATGTTGAAATACAGAAATTAACACTTTTCCAAAAACAAGCTCCAAATCATGTTGAAATACAGAAATTGACACTTTTCCATAAACAAGCTCTAAATCATGTTTGATGCACTCTGGAAGTTAATTTTTTTTCAGTACTGTTTAATCAGGATGTTAGGAACACTGTGGACAGTTTTCAGCAAGTTTCAACATTGAAATACAGAAATAAAAACTTTTCCAAAAACATGCTCTAAATCATGTTGAAAAACAGAAATAAGCACTTTTCAAAAACAAGCTTCAAATCATGTTGAAATACAGAAATAAACACTTTTCCATAAACAAGCTCTAAATCATGTTTGATGAACTCTGGAAGTTAATTTTTTTCAGTACTGTTTAATCAGGATGTTAGGAACACTGTGGACAGTTTTCAGCAAGTTGCAACATTGAAATACAGAAATAAACACTTTTCCAAAAACAAGCTCTAAATCATGTTGAAATACAGAAATAAACACTTTTCCAAAAACAAGCTCTAAATCATGTTGAAATACAGAAATTAACACTTTTCCAAAAACAAGCTCCAAAACATGTTGAAATACAGAAATTGACACTTTTCCAAAAACAAGCTCCAAATCATGTTGAAATACAGAAATAAAAACTTTTCCATAAACAAGCTCTAAATCATGTTTGATGCACTCTGGAAGTTAATTTCTTTTCAGTACTGTTTAATCAGGATGTTAGGAACACTGTGGACAGTTTTCAGCAAGTTGCAACATTGAAATACAGAAATAAACACTTTTCCAAAAACAAGCTCTAAATCATGTTGAAATACAGAAATAAACACTTTTCCAAAAACAAGCTCTAAATCATGTTGAAATACAGAAATTAACACTTTTCCAAAAACAAGCTCCAAATCATGTTGAAATACAGAAATTGACACTTTTCCAAAAACAAGCTCCAAATCATGTTGAAATACAGAAATAAACAGTTTTCCATAAACAAGCTCTAAATCATGTTTGATGCACTCTGGAAGTTAATTTTTTTCAGTACTGTTTAATCAGGATGTTAGGAACACTGTGGACAGTTTTCAGCAAGTTGCAACATTGAAATACAGAAATAAACACTTTTCCAAAAACAAGCTCTAAATCATGTTGAAATACAGAAATTAAGCACTTTTCCAAAAACAAGCTCCAAATCATGTTGAAATACAGAAATAGACACTTTTCCATAAACAAGCTCTAAATCATGTTTGATGCACTCTGGAAGTTAATTTTTTTTCAGTACTGTTTAATCAGGATGTTAGGAACACTGTGGACAGTTTTCAGCAAGTTGCAACATTGAAATACAGAAATAAACACTTTTCCAAAAACATACTCTAAATCATGTTGAAATACAGACATTAACACTTTTCCAAAAACAAGCTCCAAATCATGTTGAAATACAGAAATTGACACTTTTCCAAAAACAAGCTCCAAATCATGTTGAAATACAGAAATAAACACTTTTCCATAAACAAGCTCTAAATCATGTTTGATGCACTCTGGAAGTTAATTTTTTTTCAGTACTGTTTAATCAGGATGTTAGGAACACTGTGGACAGTTTTCAGCAAGTTGCAACATTGAAATACAGAAATAAACACTTTTCCAAAAACAAGCTCTAAATCATGTTGAAAAACAGAAATAAGCACTTTTCCAAAAACAAGCTCTCAAATCATGTTGAAATACAGAAATTGACACTTTTCCAAAAACAAGCTCCAAATCATGTTGAAATACAGAAATAAACACTTTTCCATAAACAAGCTCTAAATCATGTTTGATGCACTCTGGAAGTTAATTTTTTTTCAGTACTGTTTAATCAGGATGTTAGGAACACTGTGGACAGTTTTCAGCAAGTTGCAACATTGAAATACAGAAATAAACACTTTTCCAAAAACATACTCTAAATCATGTTGAAAACAGAAATAAGCACTTTTCAAAAACAAGCTTCAAATCATGTTGAAATACAGAAATTAACACTTTTCCAAAAACAAGCTCCAAATCATGTTGAAATACAGAAATTGACACTTTTCCATAAACAAGCTCTAAATCATGTTTGATGCACTCTGGAAGTTAATTTTTTTTCAGTACTGTTTAATCAGGATGTTAGGAACACTGTGGACAGTTTTCAGCAAGTTGCAACATTGAAATACAGAAATAAACACTTTTCCAAAAACAAGCTCTAAATCATGTTGAAATACAGAAATAAACACTTTTCCAAAAACAAGCTCTAAATCATGTTGAAATACAGAAATTAACACTTTTCCAAAAACAAGCTCCAAATCATGTTGAAATACAGAAATTGACACTTTTCCATAAACAAGCTCTAAATCATGTTTGATGCACTCTGGAAGTTAATTTTTTTTCAGTACTGTTTAATCAGGATGTTAGGAACACTGTGGACAGTTTTCAGCAAGTTGCAACATTGAAATACAGAAATAAACACTTTTCCAAAAACAAGCTCTAAATCATGTTGAAAAACAGAAATAAACACTTTTCCAAAAACAAGCTCTAAATCATGTTGAAATACAGAAATAAACACTTTTCCAAAAACAAGCTCTACATCATGTTGAAATACAGAAATTAACACTTTTCCAAAAACAAGCTCCAAATCATGTTGAAATACAGAAATAAACACTTTTCCATAAACAAGCTCTAAATCATGTTTGATGCACTCTGGAAGTTAATTTTTTTCAGTACTGTTTAATCAGGATGTTAGGAACACTGTGGACAGTTTTCAGCAAGTTGCAACATTGAAATACAGAAATAAACACTTTTCCAAAAACAAGCTCTAAATCATGTTGAAATACAGAAATAAACACTTTTCCAAAAACAAGCTCTAAATCATGTTGAAATACAGAAATTAACACTTTTCCAAAAACAAGCTCCAAAACATGTTGAAATACAGAAATTGACACTTTTCCATAAACAAGCTCTAAATCATGTTTGATGCACTCTGGAAGTTAATTTTTTTTCAGTACTGTTTAATCAGGATGTTAGGAACACTGTGGACAGTTTTCAGCAAGTTGCAACATTGAAATACAGAAATAAACACTTTTCCAAAAACAAGCTCTAAATCATGTTGAAATACAGAAATAAACACTTTTCCAAAAACAAGCTCTAAATCATGTTGAAATACAGAAATTAACACTTTTCCAAAAACAAGCTCCAAATCATGTTGAAATACAGAAATTGACACTTTTCCATAAACAAGCTCTAAATCATGTTTGATGCACTCTGGAAGTTAATTTTTTTTCAGTACTGTTTAATCAGGATGTTAGGAACACTGTGGACAGTTTTCAGCAAGTTGCAACATTGAAATACAGAAATAAAACACTTTTCCAAAAACATAGCTCTAAATCATGTTGAAATACAGAAATAAGACACTTTTCCAAAAACAAGCTCCAAATCATGTTGAAATACAGAAATAAACACTTTTCCATAAACAAGCTCTAAATCATGTTTGATGCACTCTGGAAGTTAATTTTTTTCAGTACTGTTTAATCAGGATGTTAGGAACACTGTGGACAGTTTTCAGCAAGTTGCAACATTGAAATACAGAAATAAACACTTTTCCAAAAACAAGCTCTAAATCATGTTGAAATACAGAAATAAACACTTTTCCAAAAACAAGCTCTAAATCATGTTGAAATACAGAAATTAACACTTTTCCAAAAACAAGCTCCAAATCATGTTGAAATACAGAAATTGACACTTTTCCAAAAACAAGCTCCAAATCATGTTGAAATACAGAAATAAACACTTTTCCAAAAACAAGCTCTAAATCATGTTTGATGCACTCTGGAAGTTAATTTTTTTCAGTACTGTTTAATCAGGATGTTAGGAACACTGTGGACAGTTTTCAGCAAGTTGCAACATTGAAATACAGAAATAAACACTTTTCCAAAAACAAGCTCTAAATCATGTTGAAAACAGAAATAACACTTTTCAAAAACAAGCTCAAATCATGTTGAAATACAGAAATTAACACTTTTCCAAAAACAAGCTCCAAATCATGTTGAAATACAGAAATTGACACTTTTCCATAAACAAGCTCTAAATCATGTTTGATGCACTCTGGAAGTTAATTTTTTTTCAGTACTGTTTAATCAGGATGTTAGGAACACTGTGGACAGTTTTCAGCAAGTTGCAACATTGAAATACAGAAATAAACACTTTTCCAAAAACATGCTCTAAATCATGTTGAAAAACAGAAATAAGCACTTTTCAAAAACAAGCTTCAAATCATGTTGAAATACAGAAATTGACACTTTTCCAAAAACAAGCTCCAAATCATGTTGAAATACAGAAATAAACACTTTTCCATAAACAAGCTCTAAATCATGTTTGATGCACTCTGGAAGTTAATTTTTTTTCAGTACTGTTTAATCAGGATGTTAGGAACACTGTGGACAGTTTTCAGCAAGTTGCAACATTGAAATACAGAAATAAACACTTTTCCAAAAACAAGCTCTAAATCATGTTGAAATACAGAAATAAACACTTTTCCAAAAACAAGCTCTAAATCATGTTGAAATACAGAAATTAACACTTTTCCAAAAACAAGCTCCAAATCATGTTGAAATACAGAAATTGACACTTTTCCATAAACAAGCTCTAAATCATGTTTGATGCACTCTGGAAGTTAATTTTTTTTCAGTACTGTTTAATCAGGATGTTAGGAACACTGTGGACAGTTTTCAGCAAGTTGCAACATTGAAATACAGAAATAAACACTTTTCCAAAAACAAGCTCTAAATCATGTTGAAAAACAGAAATAAGCACTTTTCAAAAACAAGCTTCAAATCATGTTGAAATACAGAAATTGACACTTTTCCAAAACAAGCTCTAAATCATGTTGAAAACAGAAATAAGCACTTTTCAAAAACAAGCTTCAAATCATGTTGAAATACAGAAATTGACACTTTTCCAAAAACAAGCTCCAAATCATGTTGAAATACAGAAATAAACACTTTTCCATAAACAAGCTCTAAATCATGTTTGATGCACTCTGGAAGTTAATTTTTTTTCAGTACTGTTTAATCAGGATGTTAGGAACACTGTGGACAGTTTTCAGCAAGTTGCAACATTGAAATACAGAAATAAACACTTTTCCAAAAACAAGCTCTAAATCATGTTGAAATACAGAAATAAACACTTTTCCAAAAACAAGCTCTAAATCATGTTGAAATACAGAAATTAACACTTTTCCAAAAACAAGCTCCAAATCATGTTGAAATACAGAAATAAACACTTTTCCATAAACAAGCTCTAAATCATGTTTGATGCACTCTGGAAGTTAATTTTTTTTCAGTACTGTTTAATCAGGATGTTAGGAACACTGTGGACAGTTTTCAGCAAGTTGCAACATTGAAATACAGAAATAAACACTTTTCCAAAAACATGCTCTAAATCATGTTGAAAAACAGAAATAAGCACTTTTCAAAAACAAGCTTCAAATAATGTTGAAATACAGAAATTGACACTTTTCAAAAAACAAGCTCCAAATAATGTTGAAATACAGAAATAAACAGTTTTCCATAAACAAGCTCTAAATCATGTTTGATGCACTCTGGAAGTTATTTTTTTTTCAGTACTGTTTAATCAGGATGTTAGGAACACTGTGGACAGTTTTCAGCAAGTTGCAACATTGAAATACAGAAATAAACACTTTTCCAAAAACAAGCTCTAAATCATGTTGAAAAACAGAAATTAACACTTTTCCAAAAACAAGCTCCAAATCATGTTGAAATACAGAAATAAACACTTTTCCATAAACAAGCTCTAAATCATGTTTGATGCACTCTGGAAGTTAATTTTTTTTCAGTACTGTTTAATCAGGATGTTAGGAACACTGTGGACAGTTTTCAGCAAGTTGCAACATTGAAATACAGAAATAAACACTTTTCCAAAAACATAGCTCTAAATCATGTTGAAAAACAGACAATAAGCACTTTTCCAAAAACAAGCTCCAAATCATGTTGAAATACAGAAATTGACACTTTTCCAAAAACAAGCTCCAAATCATGTTGAAATACAGAAATAGACACTTTTCCATAAACAAGCTCTAAATCATGTTTGATGCACTCTGGAAGTTAATTTTTTTTCAGTACTGTTTAATCAGGATGTTAGGAACACTGTGGACAGTTTTCAGCAAGTTGCAACATTGAAATACAGAAATAAACACTTTTCCAAAAACAGCTCTAAATCATGTTGAAATACAGAAATTAACACTTTTCCAAAAACAAGCTCCAAATCATGTTGAAATACAGAAATAAACACTTTTCCATAAACAAGCTCTAAATCATGTTTGATGCACTCTGGAAGTTAATTTTTTTTCAGTACTGTTTAATCAGGATGTTAGGAACACTGTGGACAGTTTTCAGCAAGTTGCAACATTGAAATACAGAAATAAACACTTTTCCAAAAACAAGCTCTAAATCATGTTGAAATACAGAAATTGACACTTTTCCATAAACAAGCTCTAAATCATGTTTGATGCACTCTGGAAGTTAATTTTTTTTCAGTACTGTTTAATCAGGATGTTAGGAACACTGTGGACAGTTTTCAGCAAGTTGCAACATTGAAATACAGAAATAAACACTTTTCCAAAAACATACTCTAAATCATGTTGAAATACAGACATTAACACTTTTCCAAAAACAAGCTCCAAATCATGTTGAAATACAGAAATTGACACTTTTCCATAAACAAGCTCTAAATCATGTTTGATGCACTCTGGAAGTAAATTTTTTTTCAGTACTGTTTAATCAGGATGTTAGGAACACTGTGGACAGTTTTCAGCAAGTTGCAACATTGAAATACAGAAATAAACACTTTTCCAAAAACATGCTCTAAATCATGTTGAAAAACAGAAATAAGCACTTTTCAAAAACAAGCTTCAAATCATGTTGAAATACAGAAATTGACACTTTTCCAAAAACAAGCTCCAAATCATGTTGAAATACAGAAATAAACACTTTTCCATAAACAAGCTCTAAATCATGTTTGATGCACTCTGGAAGTTAATTTTTTTTCAGTACTGTTTAATCAGGATGTTAGGAACACTGGACAGTTTTCAGCAAGTTGCAACATTGAAATACAGAAATAAACACTTTTCCAAAAACAAGCTCTAAATCATGTTGAAAAACAGAAATAAGCACTTTTCAAAAACAAGCTTCAAATCATGTTGAAATACAGAAATTGACACTTTTCCAAAAACAAGCTCCAAATCATGTTGAAATACAGAAATAAACAGTTTTCCATAAACAAGCTCTAAATCATGTTTGATGCACTCTGGAAGTTAATTTTTTTTCAGTACTGTTTAATCAGGATGTTAGGAACACTGTGGACAGTTTTCAGCAAGTTGCAACATTGAAATACAGAAATAAACACTTTTCCAAAAACAAGCTCTAAATCATGTTGAAATACAGAAATAAACACTTTTTCCAAAAACAAGCTCTAAATCATGTTGAAATACAGAAATTGACACTTTTCCAAAAACAAGCTCCAAATCATGTTGAAATACAGAAATAAACACTTTTCCATAAACAAGCTCTAAATCATGTTTGATGCACTCTGGAAGTTAATTTTTTTTCAGTACTGTTTAATCAGGATGTTAGGAACACTGTGGACAGTTTTCAGCAAGTTGCAACATTGAAATACAGAAATAAACACTTTTCCAAAATAAAGCTTCAAATCATGTTGAAATACAGAAATTGACACTTTTCCAAAAACAAGCTCCAAATCATGTTGAAATACAGAAATAAAAACTTTTCCATAAACAAGCTCTAAATCATGTTTGATGCACTCTGGAAGTAAATTTTTTTTCAGTACTGTTTAATCAGGATGTTAGGAACACTGTGGACAGTTTTCAGCAAGTTGCAACATTGAAATACAGAAATAAACACTTTTCCAAAAACAAGCTCTAAATCATGTTGAAATACAGAAATAAACACTTTTTCCAAAAACAAGCTCTAAATCATGTTGAAATACAGAAATTGACACTTTTCCAAAAACAAGCTCCAAATCATGTTGAAATACAGAAATTGACACTTTTCCATAAACAAGCTCTAAATCATGTTTGATGCACTCTGGAAGTTAATTTTTTTTCAGTACTGTTTAATCAGGATGTTAGGAACACTGTGGACAGTTTTCAGCAAGTTGCAACATTGAAATACAGAAATAAACACTTTTCCAAAAACAAGCTCTAAATCATGTTGAAATACAGAAATAACACTTTTCCAAAAACAAGCTCTAAATCATGTTGAAATACAGAAATTAACACTTTTCCAAAAACAAGCTCCAAATCATGTTGAAATACAGAAATTGACACTTTTCCATAAACAAGCTCTAAATCATGTTTGATGCACTCTGGAAGTTAATTTTTTTTCAGTACTGTTTAATCAGGATGTTAGGAACACTGTGGACAGTTTTCAGCAAGTTGCAACATTGAAATACAGAAATAAACACTTTTCCAAAAACAAGCTCTAAATCATGTTGAAAAACAGAAATAAGCACTTTTCAAAAACAAGCTTCAAATCATGTTGAAATACAGAAATTGACACTTTTCCAAAAACAAGCTCCAAATCATGTTGAAATACAGAAATAAACACTTTTCCATAAACAAGCTCTAAATCATGTTTGATGCACTCTGGAAGTTAATTTTTTTTCAGTACTGTTTAATCAGGATGTTAGGAACACTGTGGACAGTTTTCAGCAAGTTGCAACATTGAAATACAGAAATAAACACTTTTCCAAAAACAAGCTCTAAATCATGTTGAAATACAGAAATTGACACTTTTCCAAAAACAAGCTCCAAATCATGTTGAAATACAGAAATAAACACTTTTCCATAAACAAGCTCTAAATCATGTTTGATGCACTCTGGAAGTTAATTTTTTTTCAGTACTGTTTAATCAGGATGTTAGGAACACTGTGGACAGTTTTCAGCAAGTTGCAACATTGAAATACAGAAATAAACACTTTTCCAAAAACAAGCTCTAAATCATGTTGAAATACAGAAATTAACACTTTTCCAAAAACAAGCTCCAAATCATGTTGAAATACAGAAATAAACACTTTTCCATAAACAAGCTCTAAATCATGTTTGATGCACTCTGGAAGTTAATTTTTTTCAGTACTGTTTAATCAGGATGTTAGGAACACTGTGGACAGTTTTCAGCAAGTTGCAACATTGAAATACAGAAATAAACACTTTTCCAAAAACAAGCTCTAAATCATGTTGAAATACAGAAATAAACACTTTTCCAAAAACAAGCTCTAAATCATGTTGAAATACAGAAATTAACACTTTTCCAAAAACAAGCTCCAAATCATGTTGAAATACAGAAATTGACACTTTTCCATAAACAAGCTCTAAATCATGTTTGATGCACTCTGGAAGTTAATTTTTTTCAGTACTGTTTAATCAGGATGTTAGGAACACTGTGGACAGTTTTCAGCAAGTTGCAACATTGAAATACAGAAATAAACACTTTTCCAAAAACAAGCTCTAAATCATGTTGAAATACAGAAATTAACACTTTTCCAAAAACAAGCTCCAAATCATGTTGAAATACAGAAATAGACACTTTTCCATAAACAAGCTCTAAATCATGTTTGATGCACTCTGGAAGTTAATTTTTTTCAGTACTGTTTAATCAGGATGTTAGGAACACTGTGGACAGTTTTCAGCAAGTTGCAACATTGAAATACAGAAATAAACACTTTTCCAAAAACAAGCTCTAAATCATGTTGAAAAACAGAAATAAGCACTTTTCAAAAACAAGCTTCAAATCATGTTGAAATACAGAAATTAACACTTTTCCAAAAACAAGCTCCAAATCATGTTGAAATACAGAAATTGACACTTTTCCATAAACAAGCTCTAAATCATGTTTGATGCACTCTGGAAGTTAATTTTTTTTCAGTACTGTTTAATCAGGATGTTAGGAACACTGTGGACAGTTTTCAGCAAGTTGCAACATTGAAATACAGAAATAAACACTTTTCCAAAAACAAGCTCTAAATCATGTTGAAATACAGAAATAAACACTTTTCCAAAAACAAGCTCTAAATCATGTTGAAATACAGAAATTAACACTTTTCCAAAAACAAGCTCCAAAACATGTTGAAATACAGAAATTGACACTTTTCCATAAACAAGCTCTAAATCATGTTTGATGCACTCTGGAAGTTAATTTTTTTCAGTACTGTTTAATCAGGATGTTAGGAACACTGTGGACAGTTTTCAGCAAGTTGCAACATTGAAATACAGAAATAAACACTTTTCCAAAAACAAGCTCTAAATCATGTTGAAATACAGAAATAAACACTTTTCCAAAAACAAGCTCTAAATCATGTTGAAATACAGAAATTAACACTTTTCCAAAAACAAGCTCCAAATCATGTTGAAATACAGAAATTGACACTTTTCCATAAACAAGCTCTAAATCATGTTTGATGCACTCTGGAAGTTAATTTTTTTTCAGTACTGTTTAATCAGGATGTTAGGAACACTGTGGACAGTTTTCAGCAAGTTGCAACATTGAAATACAGAAATAAACACTTTTCCAAAAACAAGCTCTAAATCATGTTGAAATACAGAAATTGACACTTTTCCAAAAACAAGCTCCAAATCATGTTGAAATACAGAAATAAACACTTTTCCATAAACAAGCTCTAAATCATGTTTGATGCACTCTGGAAGTTAATTTTTTTTCAGTACTGTTTAATCAGGATGTTAGGAACACTGTGGACAGTTTTCAGCAAGTTGCAACATTGAAATACAGAAATAAACACTTTTCCAAAAACAAGCTCTAAATCATGTTGAAATACAGAAATAAACACTTTTCCAAAAACAAGCTCTAAATCATGTTGAAATACAGAAATAAACACTTTTCCAAAAACAAGCTCTAAATCATGTTGAAATACAGAAATTAACACTTTTCCAAAAACAAGCTCCAAAACATGTTGAAATACAGAAATTGACACTTTTCCATAAACAAGCTCTAAATCATGTTTGATGCACTCTGGAAGTTAATTTTTTTCAGTACTGTTTAATCAGGATGTTAGGAACACTGTGGACAGTTTTCAGCAAGTTGCAACATTGAAATACAGAAATAAACACTTTTCCAAAAACAAGCTCTAAATCATGTTGAAATACAGAAATTAACACTTTTCCAAAAACAAGCTCCAAATCATGTTGAAATACAGAAATTGACACTTTTCCATAAACAAGCTCTAAATCATGTTTGATGCACTCTGGAAGTTAATTTTTTTTCAGTACTGTTTAATCAGGATGTTAGGAACACTGTGGACAGTTTTCAGCAAGTTGCAACATTGAAATACAGAAATAAACACTTTTCCAAAAACAAGCTCTAAATCATGTTGAAAAACAGAAATAAGCACTTTTCAAAAACAAGCTTCAAATCATGTTGAAATACAGAAATTAACACTTTTCCAAAAACAAGCTCCAAATCATGTTGAAATACAGAAATAAACACTTTTCCATAAACAAGCTCTAAATCATGTTTGATGCACTCTGGAAGTTAATTTTTTTTCAGTACTGTTTAATCAGGATGTTAGGAACACTGTGGACAGTTTTCAGCAAGTTGCAACATTGAAATACAGAAATAAACACTTTTCCAAAAACAAGCTCTAAATCATGTTGAAATACAGAAATAAACACTTTTCCAAAAACAAGCTCTAAATCATGTTGAAATACAGAAATAAACACTTTTCCAAAAACAAGCTCTAAATCATGTTGAAATACAGAAATTAACACTTTTCCAAAAACAAGCTCCAAAACATGTTGATATACAGAAATTGACACTTTTCCATAAACAAGCTCTAAATCATGTTTGATGCACTCTGGAAGTTAATTTTTTTCAGTACTGTTTAATCAGGATGTTAGGAACACTGTGGACAGTTTTCAGCAAGTTGCAACATTGAAATACAGAAATAAACACTTTTCCAAAAACAAGCTCTAAATCATGTTGAAATACAGAAATAAACACTTTTCCAAAAACAAGCTCTAAATCATGTTGAAATACAGAAATTAACACTTTTCCAAAAACAAGCTCCAAAACATGTTGAAATACAGAAATTGACACTTTTCCAAAAACAAGCTCCAAATCATGTTGAAATACAGAAATAAAAACTTTTCCATAAACAAGCTCTAAATCATGTTTGATGCACTCTGGAAGTTAATTTTTTTTCAGTACTGTTTAATCAGGATGTTAGGAACACTGTGGACAGTTTTCAGCAAGTTGCAACATTGAAATACAGAAATAAACACTTTTCCAAAAACAAGCTCTAAATCATGTTGAAATACAGAAATAAACACTTTTCCAAAAACAAGCTCTAAATCATGTTGAAATACAGAAATTAACACTTTTCCAAAAACAAGCTCCAAATCATGTTGAAATACAGAAATTGACACTTTTCCAAAAACAAGCTCCAAAACATGTTGATATACAGAAATTGACACTTTTCCATAAACAAGCTCTAAATCATGTTTGATGCACTCTGGAAGTTAATTTTTTTTCAGTACTGTTTAATCAGGATGTTAGGAACACTGTGGACAGTTTTCAGCAAGTTGCAACATTGAAATACAGAAATAAACACTTTTCCAAAAACAAGCTCTAAATCATGTTGAAATACAGAAATAACACTTTTCCAAAAACAAGCTCCAAATCATGTTGAAATACAGAAATAAACACTTTTCCATAAACAAGCTCTAAATCATGTTTGATGCACTCTGGAAGTTAATTTTTTTTCAGTACTGTTTAATCAGGATGTTAGGAACACTGTGGACAGTTTTCAGCAAGTTGCAACATTGAAATACAGAAATAAACACTTTTCCAAAAACAAGCTCTAAATCATGTTGAAATACAGAAATAAACACTTTTCCAAAAACAAGCTCTAAATCATGTTGAAATACAGAAATTAACACTTTTCCAAAAACAAGCTCCAAATCATGTTGAAATACAGAAATAAACACTTTTCCATAAACAAGCTCTAAATCATGTTTGATGCACTCTGGAAGTTAATTTTTTTTCAGTACTGTTTAATCAGGATGTTAGGAACACTGTGGACAGTTTTCAGCAAGTTGCAACATTGAAATACAGAAATAAACACTTTTCCAAAAACAAGCTCTAAATCATGTTGAAATACAGAAATAAACACTTTTCCAAAAACAAGCTCTCAAATCATGTTGAAATACAGAAATTAACACTTTTCCAAAAACAAGCTCCAAATATGTTGAAATACAGAAATTGACACTTTTCCATAAACAAGCTCTAAATCATGTTTGATGCACTCTGGAAGTTAATTTTTTTCAGTACTGTTTAATCAGGATGTTAGGAACACTGTGGACAGTTTTCAGCAAGTTGCAACATTGAAATACAGAAATAAACACTTTTCCAAAAACAAGCTCTAAATCATGTTGAAATACAGAAATAAACACTTTTCCAAAAACAAGCTCTAAATCATGTTGAAATACAGAAATTAACACTTTTCCAAAAACAAGCTCCAAAACATGTTGAAATACAGAAATTGACACTTTTCCATAAACAAGCTCTAAATCATGTTTGATGCACTCTGGAAGTTAATTTTTTTCAGTACTGTTTAATCAGGATGTTAGGAACACTGTGGACAGTTTTCAGCAAGTTGCAACATTGAAATACAGAAATAAACACTTTTCCAAAAACAAGCTCTAAATCATGTTGAAATACAGAAATAAACACTTTTCCAAAAACAAGCTCCAAATCATGTTGAAATACAGAAATTACACTTTTCCAAAACAAGTCCAAACATGTTGAAATACAGAAATTGACACTTTTCCATAAACAAGCTCTAAATCATGTTTGATGCACTCTGGAAGTTAATTTTTTTCAGTACTGTTTAATCAGGATGTTAGGAACACTGTGGACAGTTTTCAGCAAGTTGCAACATTGAAATACAGAAATAAACACTTTTCCAAAAACAAGCTCTAAATCATGTTGAAATACAGAAATAAACACTTTTCCAAAAACAAGCTCTAAATCATGTTGAAATACAGAAATTAACACTTTTCCAAAAACAAGCTCCAAATCATGTTGAAATACAGAAATTGACACTTTTCCAAAAACAAGCTCCAAAACATGTTGATATACAGAAATTGACACTTTTCCATAAACAAGCTCTAAATCATGTTTGATGCACTCTGGAAGTTAATTTTTTTCAGTACTGTTTAATCAGGATGTTAGGAACACTGTGGACAGTTTTCAGCAAGTTGCAACATTGAAATACAGAAATAAACACTTTTCCAAAAACAAGCTCTAAATCATGTTGAAATACAGAAATTAACACTTTTCCAAAAACAAGCTCCAAATCATGTTGAAATACAGAAATTGACACTTTTCCATAAACAAGCTCTAAATCATGTTTGATGCACTCTGGAAGTTAATTTTTTTTCAGTACTGTTTAATCAGGATGTTAGGAACACTGTGGACAGTTTTCAGCAAGTTGCAACATTGAAATACAGAAATAAACACTTTTCCAAAAACATGCTCTAAATCATGTTGAAAAACAGAAATAAGCACTTTTCAAAAACAAGCTTCAAATCATGTTGAAATACAGAAATAAACACTTTTCCAAAAACAAGCTCCAAATCATGTTGAAATACAGAAATAAACACTTTTCCATAAACAAGCTCTAAATCATGTTTGATGCACTCTGGAAGTTAATTTTTTTTCAGTACTGTTTAATCAGGATGTTAGGAACACTGTGGACAGTTTTCAGCAAGTTGCAACATTGAAATACAGAAATAAACACTTTTCCAAAAACAAGCTCTAAATCATGTTGAAATACAGAAATAAACACTTTTCCAAAAACAAGCTCTAAATCATGTTGAAATACAGAAATAAACACTTTTCCAAAAACAAGCTCTAAATCATGTTGAAATACAGAAATTAACACTTTTCCAAAAACAAGCTCCAAAACATGTTGATATACAGAAATTGACACTTTTCCATAAACAAGCTCTAAATCATGTTTGATGCACTCTGGGAGTTAATTTTTTTCAGTACTGTTTAATCAGGATGTTAGGAACACTGTGGACAGTTTTCAGCAAGTTGCAACATTGAAATACAGAAATAAACACTTTTCCAAAAACAAGCTCTAAATCATGTTGAAATACAGAAATAAACACTTTTCCAAAAACAAGCTCTAAATCATGTTGAAATACAGAAATTAACACTTTTCCAAAAACAAGCTCCAAAACATGTTGAAATACAGAAATTGACACTTTTCCAAAAACAAGCTCCAAATCATGTTGAAATACAGAAATAAAAACTTTTCCATAAACAAGCTCTAAATCATGTTTGATGCACTCTGGAAGTTAATTTTTTTTCAGTACTGTTTAATCAGGATGTTAGGAACACTGTGGACAGTTTTCAGCAAGTTGCAACATTGAAATACAGAAATAAACACTTTTCCAAAAACAAGCTCTAAATCATGTTGAAATACAGAAATAAACACTTTTCCAAAAACAAGCTCTAAATCATGTTGAAATACAGAAATTAACACTTTTCCAAAAACAAGCTCCAAATCATGTTGAAATACAGAAATTGACACTTTTCCATAAACAAGCTCTAAATCATGTTTGATGCACTCTGGAAGTTAATTTTTTTTCAGTACTGTTTAATCAGGATGTTAGGAACACTGTGGACAGTTTTCAGCAAGTTTCAACATTGAAATACAGAAATAAAAACTTTTCCAAAAACATGCTCTAAATCATGTTGAAAAACAGAAATAAGCACTTTTCAAAAACAAGCTTCAAATCATGTTGAAATACAGAAATAAACACTTTTCCATAAACAAGCTCTAAATCATGTTTGATGAACTCTGGAAGTTAATTTTTTTCAGTACTGTTTAATCAGGATGTTAGGAACACTGTGGACAGTTTTCAGCAAGTTGCAACATTGAAATACAGAAATAAACACTTTTCCAAAAACAAGCTCTAAATCATGTTGAAATACAGAAATAAACACTTTTCCAAAAACAAGCTCTAAATCATGTTGAAATACAGAAATTAACACTTTTCCAAAAACAAGCTCCAAAACATGTTGAAATACAGAAATTGACACTTTTCCAAAAACAAGCTCCAAATCATGTTGAAATACAGAAATAAACACTTTTCCATAAACAAGCTCTAAATCATGTTTGATGCACTCTGGAAGTTAATTTCTTTTCAGTACTGTTTAATCAGGATGTTAGGAACACTGTGGACAGTTTTCAGCAAGTTGCAACATTGAAATACAGAAATAAACACTTTTCCAAAAACAAGCTCTAAATCATGTTGAAATACAGAAATAAACACTTTTCCAAAAACAAGCTCCAAATCATGTTGAAATACAGAAATTGACACTTTTCCATAAACAAGCTCTAAATCATGTTTGATGCACTCTGGAAGTTAATTTTTTTTCAGTACTGTTTAATCAGGATGTTAGGAACACTGTGGACAGTTTTCAGCAAGTTGCAACATTGAAATACAGAAATAAACACTTTTCCAAAAACAAGCTCTAAATCATGTTGAAATACAGACATTAACACTTTTCCAAAAACAAGCTCCAAATCATGTTGAAATACAGAAATTGACACTTTTCCAAAAACAAGCTCCAAATCATGTTGAAATACAGAAATTGACACTTTTCCATAAACAAGCTCCAAATCATGTTGAAATACAGACATTAACACTTTTCCAAAAACAAGCTCCAAATCATGTTGAAATACAGAAATTGACACTTTTCCATAAACAAGCTCTAAATCATGTTTGATGCACTCTGGAAGTTAATTTTTTTTCAGTACTGTTTAATCAGGATGTTAGGAACACTGTGGACAGTTTTCAGCAAGTTGCAACATTGAAATACAGAAATAAACACTTTTCCAAAAACATGCTCTAAATCATGTTGAAAAACAGAAATAAGCACTTTTCAAAAACAAGCTTCAAATCATGTTGAAATACAGAAATTAACACTTTTCCAAAAACAAGCTCCAAATCATGTTGAAATACAGAAATAAACACTTTTCCATAAACAAGCTCTAAATCATGTTTGATGCACTCTGGAAGTTAATTTTTTTTCAGTACTGTTTAATCAGGATGTTAGGAACACTGTGGACAGTTTTCAGCAAGTTGCAACATTGAAATACAGAAATAAACACTTTTCCAAAAACAAGCTCTAAATCATGTTGAAATACAGAAATAAACACTTTTCCAAAAACAAGCTCTAAATCATGTTGAAATACAGAAATAAACACTTTTCCAAAAACAAGCTCTAAATCATGTTGAAATACAGAAATTAACACTTTTCCAAAAACAAGCTCCAAAACATGTTGATATACAGAAATTGACACTTTTCCATAAACAAGCTCTAAATCATGTTTGATGCACTCTGGGAGTTAATTTTTTTCAGTACTGTTTAATCAGGATGTTAGGAACACTGTGGACAGTTTTCAGCAAGTTGCAACATTGAAATACAGAAATAAACACTTTTCCAAAAACAAGCTCTAAATCATGTTGAAATACAGAAATAAACACTTTTCCAAAAACAAGCTCTAAATCATGTTGAAATACAGAAATTAACACTTTTCCAAAAACAAGCTCCAAAACATGTTGAAATACAGAAATTGACACTTTTCCAAAAACAAGCTCCAAATCATGTTGAAATACAGAAATAAACACTTTTCCATAAACAAGCTCTAAATCATGTTTGATGCACTCTGGAAGTTAATTTTTTTTCAGTACTGTTTAATCAGGATGTTAGGAACACTGTGGACAGTTTTCAGCAAGTTGCAACATTGAAATACAGAAATAAACACTTTTCCAAAAACAAGCTCTAAATCATGTTGAAATACAGAAATAAACACTTTTCCAAAAACAAGCTCCAAATCATGTTGAAATACAGAAATTGACACTTTTCCATAAACAAGCTCTAAATCATGTTTGATGCACTCTGGAAGTTAATTTTTTTTCAGTACTGTTTAATCAGGATGTTAGGAACACTGTGGACAGTTTTCAGCAAGTTGCAACATTGAAATACAGAAATAAACACTTTTCCAAAAACATGCTCTAAATCATGTTGAAAAACAGAAATAAGCACTTTTCAAAAACAAGCTTCAAATCATGTTGAAATACAGAAATTGACACTTTTCCAAAAACAAGCTCCAAATCATGTTGAAATACAGAAATAAACACTTTTCCATAAACAAGCTCTAAATCATGTTTGATGCACTCTGGAAGTTAATTTTTTTTCAGTACTGTTTAATCAGGATGTTAGGAACACTGTGGACAGTTTTCAGCAAGTTGCAACATTGAAATACAGAAATAAACACTTTTCCAAAAACAAGCTCTAAATCATGTTGAAATACAGAAATAAACACTTTTCCAAAAACAAGCTCTAAATCATGTTGAAATACAGAAATTAACACTTTTCCAAAAACAAGCTCCAAATCATGTTGAAATACAGAAATAGACACTTTTCCATAAACAAGCTCTAAATCATGTTTGATGCACTCTGGAAGTTAATTTTTTTTCAGTACTGTTTAATCAGGATGTTAGGAACACTGTGGACAGTTTTCAGCAAGTTGCAACATTGAAATACAGAAATAAACACTTTTCCAAAAACAAGCTCTAAATCATGTTGAAATACAGAAATAAGCACTTTTCAAAAACAAGCTTCAAATCATGTTGAAATACAGAAATAAACACTTTTCCAAAAACAAGCTCTAAATCATGTTGAAATACAGAAATTAACACTTTTCCAAAAACAAGCTCCAAAACATGTTGATATACAGAAATTGACACTTTTCCATAAACAAGCTCTAAATCATGTTTGATGCACTCTGGAAGTTAATTTTTTTCAGTACTGTTTAATCAGGATGTTAGGAACACTGTGGACAGTTTTCAGCAAGTTGCAACATTGAAATACAGAAATAAACACTTTTCCAAAAACAAGCTCTAAATCATGTTGAAATACAGAAATAAACACTTTTCCAAAAACAAGCTCTAAATCATGTTGAAATACAGAAATTAACACTTTTCCAAAAACAAGCTCCAAAACATGTTGAAATACAGAAATTGACACTTTTCCAAAAACAAGCTCCAAATCATGTTGAAATACAGAAATAAACACTTTTCCATAAACAAGCTCTAAATCATGTTTGATGCACTCTGGAAGTTAATTTTTTTTCAGTACTGTTTAATCAGGATGTTAGGAACACTGTGGACAGTTTTCAGCAAGTTGCAACATTGAAATACAGAAATAAACACTTTTCCAAAAACAAGCTCTAAATCATGTTGAAATACAGAAATAAACACTTTTCCAAAAACAAGCTCTAAATCATGTTGAAATACAGAAATTAACACTTTTCCAAAAACAAGCTCCAAATCATGTTGAAATACAGAAATTGACACTTTTCCATAAACAAGCTCTAAATCATGTTTGATGCACTCTGGAAGTTAATTTTTTTTCAGTACTGTTTAATCAGGATGTTAGGAACACTGTGGACAGTTTTCAGCAAGTTTCAACATTGAAATACAGAAATAAACACTTTTCCAAAAACATGCTCTAAATCATGTTGAAAAACAGAAATAAGCACTTTTCAAAAACAAGCTTCAAATCATGTTGAAATACAGAAATAAACACTTTTCCATAAACAAGCTCTAAATCATGTTTGATGCACTCTGGAAGTTAATTTTTTTTCAGTACTGTTTAATCAGGATGTTAGGAACACTGTGGACAGTTTTCAGCAAGTTGCAACATTGAAATACAGAAATAAACACTTTTCCAAAAACAAGCTCTAAATCATGTTGAAATACAGACATTAACACTTTTCCAAAAACAAGCTCCAAATCATGTTGAAATACAGAAATTGACACTTTTCCAAAAACAAGCTCCAAATCATGTTGAAATACAGAAATTGACACTTTTCCATAAACAAGCTCTAAATCATGTTTGATGCACTCTGGAAGTTAATTTTTTTTCAGTACTGTTTAATCAGGATGTTAGGAACACTGTGGACAGTTTTCAGCAAGTTGCAACATTGAAATACAGAAATAAACACTTTTCCAAAAACAAGCTCTAAATCATGTTGAAATACAGAAATAAACACTTTTCCAAAAACAAGCTCTAAATCATGTTGAAATACAGAAATTAACACTTTTCCAAAAACAAGCTCCAAATCATGTTGAAATACAGAAATTGACACTTTTCCATAAACAAGCTCTAAATCATGTTTGATGCACTCTGGAAGTTAATTTTTTTTCAGTACTGTTTAATCAGGATGTTAGGAACACTGTGGACAGTTTTCAGCAAGTTGCAACATTGAAATACAGAAATAAACACTTTTCCAAAAACATGCTCTAAATCATGTTGAAAAACAGAAATAAGCACTTTTCAAAAACAAGCTTCAAATCATGTTGAAATACAGAAATTGACACTTTTCCAAAAACAAGCTCCAAATCATGTTGAAATACAGAAATAAACACTTTTCCATAAACAAGCTCTAAATCATGTTTGATGCACTCTGGAAGTTAATTTTTTTTCAGTACTGTTTAATCAGGATGTTAGGAACACTGGACAGTTTTCAGCAAGTTGCAACATTGAAATACAGAAATAAACACTTTTCCAAAAACAAGCTCTAAATCATGTTGAAAAACAGAAATAAGCACTTTTCAAAAACAAGCTTCAAATCATGTTGAAATACAGAAATTGACACTTTTCCAAAAACAAGCTCCAAATCATGTTGAAATACAGAAATAAACAGTTTTCCATAAACAAGCTCTAAATCATGTTTGATGCACTCTGGAAGTTAATTTTTTTTCAGTACTGTTTAATCAGGATGTTAGGAACACTGTGGACAGTTTTCAGCAAGTTGCAACATTGAAATACAGAAATAAACACTTTTCCAAAAACAAGCTTCAAATCATGTTGAAATACAGAAATTGACACTTTTCCAAAAACAAGCTCCAAATCATGTTGAAATACAGAAATAAACACTTTTCCATAAACAAGCTCTAAATCATGTTTGATGCACTCTGGAAGTTAATTTTTTTTCAGTACTGTTTAATCAGGATGTTAGGAACACTGTGGACAGTTTTCAGCAAGTTGCAACATTGAAATACAGAAATAAACACTTTTCCAAAATAAAGCTTCAAATCATGTTGAAATACAGAAATTGACACTTTTCCAAAAACAAGCTCCAAATCATGTTGAAATACAGAAATAGACACTTTTCCATAAACAAGCTCTAAATCATGTTTGATGCACTCTGGAAGTAAATTTTTTTTCAGTACTGTTTAATCAGGATGTTAGGAACACTGTGGACAGTTTTCAGCAAGTTGCAACATTGAAATACAGAAATAAACACTTTTCCAAAAACAAGCTCTAAATCATGTTGAAATACAGAAATTAAGCACTTTTCCAAAAACAAGCTCCAAATCATGTTGAAATACAGAAATAAACACTTTTCCATAAACAAGCTCTAAATCATGTTTGATGCACTCTGGAAGTTAATTTTTTTTCAGTACTGTTTAATCAGGATGTTAGGAACACTGTGGACAGTTTTCAGCAAGTTGCAACATTGAAATACAGAAATAAACACTTTTCCAAAAACATACTCTAAATCATGTTGAAATACAGAAATTAACACTTTTCCAAAAACAAGCTCCAAATCATGTTGAAATACAGAAATAGACACTTTTCCATAAACAAGCTCTAAATCATGTTTGATGCACTCTGGAAGTTAATTTTTTTTCAGTACTGTTTAATCAGGATGTTAGGAACACTGTGGACAGTTTTCAGCAAGTTGCAACATTGAAATACAGAAATAAACACTTTTCCAAAAACATACTCTAAATCATGTTGAAATACAGACATTAACACTTTTCCAAAAACAAGCTCCAAATCATGTTGAAATACAGAAATTGACACTTTTCCATAAACAAGCTCTAAATCATGTTTGATGCACTCTGGAAGTAAATTTTTTTTAAGTACTGTTTAATCAGGATGTTAGGAACACTGTGGACAGTTTTCAGCAAGTTGCAACATTGAAATACAGAAATAAACACTTTTCCAAAAACATGCTCTAAATCATGTTGAAAAACAGAAATAAGCACTTTTCAAAAACAAGCTTCAAATCATGTTGAAATACAGAAATTGACACTTTTCCAAAAACAAGCTCCAAATCATGTTGAAATACAGAAATAAACACTTTTCCATAAACAAGCTCTAAATCATGTTTGATGCACTCTGGAAGTTAATTTTTTTTCAGTACTGTTTAATCAGGATGTTAGGAACACTGGACAGTTTTCAGCAAGTTGCAACATTGAAATACAGAAATAAACACTTTTCCAAAAACAAGCTCTAAATCATGTTGAAAAACAGAAATAAGCACTTTTCAAAAACAAGCTTCAAATCATGTTGAAATACAGAAATTGACACTTTTCCAAAAACAAGCTCCAAATCATGTTGAAATACAGAAATAAACAGTTTTCCATAAACAAGCTCTAATTCATGTTTGATGCACTCTGGAAGTAATTTTTTTTCAGTACTGTTTAATCAGGATGTTAGGAACACTGTGGACAGTTTTTAGCAAGTTGCAACATTGAAATACAGAAATAAACACTTTTCCAAAAACAAGCTTCAAATCATGTTGAAATACAGAAATTGACACTTTTCCAAAAACAAGCTCCAAATCATGTTGAAATACAGAAATAAAAACTTTTCCATAAACAAGCTCTAAATCATGTTTGATGCACTCTGGAAGTAAATTTTTTTTCAGTACTGTTTAATCAGGATGTTAGGAACACTGTGGACAGTTTTCAGCAAGTTGCAACATTGAAATACAGAAATAAACACTTTTCCAAAAACAAGCTTCAAATCATGTTGAAATACAGAAATTGACACTTTTCCAAAAACAAGCTCCAAATCATGTTGAAATACAGAAATTGACACTTTTCCATAAACAAGCTCTAAATCATGTTTGATGCACTCTGGAAGTAAAAAAATTTTCAGTACTGTTTAATCAGGATGTTAGGAACACTGTGGACAGTTTTCAGCAAGTTGCAACATTGAAATACAGAAATAAACACTTTTCCAAAAACATACTCTAAATCATGTTGAAAAACAGAAATAAGCACTTTTCAAAAACAAGCTTCAAATCATGTTGAAATACAGAAATTGACACTTTTCCAAAAACAAGCTCCAAATCATGTTGAAATACAGAAATAAAAACTTTTCCATAAACAAGCTCTAAATCATGTTTGATGCACTCTGGAAGTTAATTTTTTTTCAGTACTGTTTAATCAGGATGTTAGGAACACTGTGGACAGTTTTCAGCAAGTTGCAACATTGAAATACAGAAATAAACACTTTTCCAAAAACAAGCTCTAAATCATGTTGAAATACAGAAATAAACACTTCTTCCAAAAACAAGCTCTAAATCATGTTGAAATACAGAAATTAACACTTTTCCAAAAACAAGCTCCAAATCATGTTGAAATACAGAAATTGACACTTTTCCATAAACAAGCTCTAAATCATGTTTGATGCACTCTGGAAGTAAAAATTTTTTCAGTACTGTTTAATCAGGATGTTAGGAACACTATGGACAGTTTTCAGCAAGTTGCAACATTGAAATACAGAAATAAACACTTTTCCAAAAACAAGCTCTAAATCATGTTGAAAAACAGAAATAAGCACTTTTCAAAAACAAGCTTCAAATCATGTTGAAATACAGAAATTGACACTTTTCCAAAAACAAGCTCCAAATCATGTTGAAATACAGAAATAAACACTTTTCCATAAACAAGCTCTAAATCATGTTTGATGCACTCTGGAAGTTAATTTTTTTTCAGTACTGTTTAATCAGGATGTTAGGAACACTGTGGACAGTTTTCAGCAAGTTGCAACATTGAAATACAGAAAAAAACACTTTTCCAAAAACAAGCTTCAAATCATGTTGAAATACAGAAATTGACACTTTTCCAAAAACAAGCTCCAAATCATGTTGAAATACAGAAATAAACACTTTTCCATAAACAAGCTCTAAATCATGTTTGATGCACTCTGGAAGTTAAAATTTTTTCAGTACTGTTTAATCAGGATGTTAGGAACACTGTGGACAGTTTTCACGAAGTTGCAACATTGAAATACAGAAATAAACACTTTTCCAAAAACAAGCTCTAAATCATGTTGAAATACAGAAATAAACACTTTTTCCAAAAACAAGCTCTAAATTGTGTTGAAATACAGAAATTAACACTTTTCCAAAAACAAGCTCCAAATCATGTTGAAATACAGAAATTGAACCTTTTCCATAAACAAGCTCTAAATCACGTTTGATGCACTCTGGAAGTTAATTTTTTTTCAGTACTGTTTAATCAGGATGTTAGGAACACTGTGGACAGTTTTCAGCAAGTTGCAACATTGAAATACAGAAATAAACACTTTTCCAAAAACAAGCTCTAAATCATGTTGAAATACAGAAATTGACACTTTTCCAAAAACAAGCTCCAAATCATGTTGAAATACAGAAATAAAAACTTTTCCATAAACAAGCTCCAAATCATGTTGAAATACAGAAATAAACACTTTTCCATAAACAAGCTCTAAATCATGTTTGATGCACTCTGGAAGTTAATTTTTTTTCAGTACTGTTTAATCAGGATGTTAGGAACACTGTGGACAGTTTTCAGCAAGTTGCAACATTGAAATACAGAAATAAACACTTTTCCAAAAACAAGCTCTAAATCATGTTGAAATACAGAAATAAACACTTTTCCAAAAACAAGCTCTAAATCATGTTGAAATACAGAAATAAACACTTTTCCAAAAACAAGCTCTAAATCATGTTGAAATACAGAAATTAACACTTTTCCAAAAACAAGCTCCAAAACATGTTGATATACAGAAATTGACACTTTTCCATAAACAAGCTCTAAATCATGTTTGATGCACTCTGGAAGTTAATTTTTTTCAGTACTGTTTAATCAGGATGTTAGGAACACTGTGGACAGTTTTCAGCAAGTTGCAACATTGAAATACAGAAATAAACACTTTTCCAAAAACAAGCTCTAAATCATGTTGAAATACAGAAATAAACACTTTTCCAAAAACAAGCTCTAAATCATGTTGAAAAACAGAAATAAGCACTTTTCAAAAACAAGCTTCAAATCATGTTGAAATACAGAAATTGACACTTTTCCAAAAACAAGCTCCAAATCATGTTGAAATACAGAAATAAACACTTTTCCATAAACAAGCTCTAAATCATGTTTGATGCACTCTGGAAGTTAATTTTTTTTCAGTACTGTTTAATCAGGATGTTAGGAACACTGTGGACAGTTTTCAGCAAGTTGCAACATTGAAATACAGAAATAAACACTTTTCCAAAAACAAGCTTCAAATCATGTTGAAATACAGAAATTGACACTTTTCCAAAAACAAGCTCCAAATCATGTTGAAATACAGAAATAAAAACTTTTCCATAAACAAGCTCTAAATCATGTTTGATGCACTCTGGAAGTTAAAATTTTTTCAGTACTGTTTAATCAGGATGTTAGGAACACTGGACAGTTTTCAGCAAGTTGCAACATTGAAATACAGAAATAAACACTTTTCCAAAAACAAGCTCTAAATCATGTTGAAAAACAGAAATAAGCACTTTTCAAAAACAAGCTTCAAATCATGTTGAAATACAGAAATTGACACTTTTCCAAAAACAAGCTCCAAATCATGTTGAAATACAGAAATAAACAGTTTTCCATAAACAAGCTCTAATTCATGTTTGATGCACTCTGGAAGTTAATTTTTTTTCAGTACTGTTTAATCAGGATGTTAGGAACACTGTGGACAGTTTTTAGCAAGTTGCAACATTGAAATACAGAAATAAACACTTTTCCAAAAACAAGCTTCAAATCATGTTGAAATACAGAAATTGACACTTTTCCAAAAACAAGCTCCAAATCATGTTGACATACAGAAATAAAAACTTTTCCATAAACAAGCTCTAAATCATGTTTGATGCACTCTGGAAGTTAATTTTTTTTCAGTACTGTTTAATCAGGATGTTAGGAACACTGTGGACAGTTTTCAGCAAGTTGCAACATTGAAATACAGAAATAAACACTTTTCCAAAAACAAGCTCTAAATCATGTTGAAATACAGAAATAAACACTTTTCCAAAAACAAGCTCTAAATCATGTTGAAAAACAGAAATAAGCACTTTTCAAAAACAAGCTTCAAATCATGTTGAAATACAGAAATTGACACTTTTCCAAAAACAAGCTCCAAATCATGTTGAAATACAGAAATAAACACTTTTCCATAAACAAGCTCTAAATCATGTTTGATGCACTCTGGAAGTTAATTTTTTTTCAGTACTGTTTAATCAGGATGTTAGGAACACTGTGGACAGTTTTCAGCAAGTTGCAACATTGAAATACAGAAATAAACACTTTTCCAAAAACAAGCTTCAAATCATGTTGAAATACAGAAATTGACACTTTTCCAAAAACAAGCTCCAAATCATGTTGAAATACAGAAATAAACACTTTTCCATAAACAAGCTCTAAATCATGTTTGATGCACTCTGGAAGTTAAAATTTTTTCAGTACTGTTTAATCAGGATGTTAGGAACACTGTGGACAGTTTTCAGCAAGTTGCAACATTGAAATACAGAAATAAACACTTTTCCAAAAACAAGCTCTAAATCATGTTGAAAACAGAAATAAGCACTTTTCAAAAACAAGCTCAAATTGTTGAAATACAGAAATTAACACTTTTCCAAAAACAAGCTCCAAATCATGTTGAAATACAGAAATAAACACTTTTCCATAAACAAGCTCTAAATCATGTTTGATGCACTCTGGAAGTTAATTTTTTTTCAGTACTGTTTAATCAGGATGTTAGGAACACTGTGGACAGTTTTCAGCAAGTTGCAACATTGAAATACAGAAATAAACACTTTTCCAAAAACAAGCTTCAAATCATGTTGAAATACAGAAATTGACACTTTTCCAAAAACAAGCTCCAAATCATGTTGAAATACAGAAATAAACACTTTTCCATAAACAAGCTCTAAATCATGTTTGATGCACTCTGGAAGTTAATTTTTTTCAGTACTGTTTAATCAGGATGTTAGGAACACTGTGGACAGTTTTCAGCAAGTTGCAACATTGAAATACAGAAATAAACACTTTTCCAAAAACAAGCTCTAAATCATGTTGAAATACAGAAATAAACACTTTTCCAAAAACAAGCTCTAAATCATGTTGAAAAACAGAAATAAGCACTTTTCAAAAACAAGCTTCAAATCATGTTGAAATACAGAAATTGACACTTTTCCAAAAACAAGCTCCAAATCATGTTGAAATACAGAAATAAACACTTTTCCATAAACAAGCTCTAAATCATGTTTGATGCACTCTGGAAGTTAATTTTTTTTCAGTACTGTTTAATCAGGATGTTAGGAACACTGTGGACAGTTTTCAGCAAGTTGCAACATTGAAATACAGAAAAAAACACTTTTCCAAAAACAAGCTTCAAATCATGTTGAAATACAGAAATTGACACTTTTCCAAAAACAAGCTCCAAATCATGTTGAAATACAGAAATAAACACTTTTCCATAAACAAGCTCTAAATCATGTTTGATGCACTCTGGAAGTTAAAATTTTTTCAGTACTGTTTAATCAGGATGTTAGGAACACTGTGGACAGTTTTCAGCAAGTTGCAACATTGAAATACAGAAATAAACACTTTTCCAAAAACAAGCTCTAAATCATGTTGAAAAACAGAAATAAGCACTTTTCCAAAAACAAGCTCTCAAATCATGTTGAAATACAGAAATTGACACTTTTCCAAAAACAAGCTCCAAATCATGTTGAAATACAGAAATTGAACACTTTTCCATAAACAAGCTCTAAATCATGTTTGATGCACTCTGGAAGTTAATTTTTTTTCAGTACTGTTTAATCAGGATGTTAGGAACACTGTGGACAGTTTTCAGCAAGTTGCAACATTGAAATACAGAAATAAACACTTTTCCAAAAACAAGCTCTAAATCATGTTGAAATACAGAAATTGACACTTTTCCAAAAACAAGCTCCAAATCATGTTGAAATACAGAAATAAAAACTTTTCCATAAACAAGCTCCAAATCATGTTGAAATACAGAAATAAACACTTTTCCATAAACAAGCTCTAAATCATGTTTGATGCACTCTGGAAGTTAATTTTTTTTCAGTACTGTTTAATCAGGATGTTAGGAACACTGTGGACAGTTTTCAGCAAGTTGCAACATTGAAATACAGAAATAAACACTTTTCCAAAAACAAGCTCTAAATCATGTTGAAAAACAGAAATAAACACTTTTCCAAAAACAAGCTCTAAATCATGTTGAAATACAGAAATAAACACTTTTCCAAAAACAAGCTCTAAATCATGTTGAAATACAGAAATTGACACTTTTCCAAAAACAAGCTCCAAATCATGTTGAAATACAGAAATAAACACTTTTCCATAAACAAGCTCTAAATCATGTTTGATGCACTCTGGAAGTTAATTTTTTTCAGTACTGTTTAATCAGGATGTTAGGAACACTGTGGACAGTTTTCAGCAAGTTGCAACATTGAAATACAGAAATAAACACTTTTCCAAAAACAAGCTTCAAATCATGTTGAAATACAGAAATTGACACTTTTCCAAAAACAAGCTCCAAATCATGTTGAAATACAGAAATAAACACTTTTCCATAAACAAGCTCTAAATCATGTTTGATGCACTCTGGAAGTTAATTTTTTTTCAGTACTGTTTAATCAGGATGTTAGGAACACTGTGGACAGTTTTCAGCAAGTTGCAACATTGAAATACAGAAATAAACACTTTTCCAAAAACAAGCTTCAAATCATGTTGAAATACAGAAATTGACACTTTTCCAAAAACAAGCTCCAAATCATGTTGAAATACAGAAATAAAAACTTTTCCATAAACAAGCTCTAAATCATGTTTGATGCACTCTGGAAGTTAAAATTTTTTCAGTACTGTTTAATCAGGATGTTAGGAACACTGTGGACAGTTTTCAGAAGTTGCAACATTGAAATACAGAAATAAACACTTTTCCAAAAACAAGCTCTAAATCATGTTGAAATACAGAAATAAACACTTTTTCCAAAAACAAGCTCTAAATTGTGTTGAAATACAGAAATTAACACTTTTCCAAAAACAAGCTCCAAATCATGTTGAAATACAGAAATTGAACACTTTTCCATAAACAAGCTCTAAATCATGTTTGATGCACTCTGGAAGTTAATTTTTTTTCAGTACTGTTTAATCAGGATGTTAGGAACACTGTGGACAGTTTTCAGCAAGTTGCAACATTGAAATACAGAAATAAACACTTTTCCAAAAACAAGCTCTAAATCATGTTGAAATACAGAAATTGACACTTTTCCAAAAACAAGCTCCAAATCATGTTGAAATACAGAAATAAAAACTTTTCCATAAACAAGCTCCAAATCATGTTGAAATACAGAAATAAACACTTTTCCATAAACAAGCTCTAAATCATGTTTGATGCACTCTGGAAGTTAATTTTTTTTCAGTACTGTTTAATCAGGATGTTAGGAACACTGTGGACAGTTTTCAGCAAGTTGCAACATTGAAATACAGAAATAAACACTTTTCCAAAAACAAGCTCTAAATCATGTTGAAATACAGAAATAAACACTTTTCCAAAAACAAGCTCTAAATCATGTTGAAATACAGAAATAAACACTTTTCCAAAAACAAGCTCTAAATCATGTTGAAATACAGAAATTAACACTTTTCCAAAAACAAGCTCCAAAACATGTTGATATACAGAAATTGACACTTTTCCATAAACAAGCTCTAAATCATGTTTGATGCACTCTGGAAGTTAATTTTTTTCAGTACTGTTTAATCAGGATGTTAGGAACACTGTGGACAGTTTTCAGCAAGTTGCAACATTGAAATACAGAAATAAACACTTTTCCAAAAACAAGCTCTAAATCATGTTGAAATACAGAAATAAACACTTTTCCAAAAACAAGCTCTAAATCATGTTGAAAAACAGAAAGAAGCACTTTTCAAAAACAAGCTTCAAATCATGTTGAAATACAGAAATTGACACTTTTCCAAAAACAAGCTCCAAATCATGTTGAAATACAGAAATAAACACTTTTCCATAAACAAGCTCTAAATCATGTTTGATGCACTCTGGAAGTTAATTTTTTTTCAGTACTGTTTAATCAGGATGTTAGGAACACTGTGGACAGTTTTCAGCAAGTTATAACATTGAAATACAGAAATAAACACTTTTCCAAAAACAAGCTTCAAATCATGTTGAAATACAGAAATTGACACTTTTCCAAAAACAAGCTCCAAATCATGTTGAAATACAGAAATAAAAACTTTTCCATAAACAAGCTCTAAATCATGTTTGATGCACTCTGGAAGTTAAAATTTTTTCAGTACTGTTTAATCAGGATGTTAGGAACACTGGACAGTTTTCAGCAAGTTGCAACATTGAAATACAGAAATAAACACTTTTCCAAAAACAAGCTCTAAATCATGTTGAAAAACAGAAATAAGCACTTTTCAAAAACAAGCTTCAAATCATGTTGAAATACAGAAATTGACACTTTTCCAAAAACAAGCTCCAAATCATGTTGAAATACAGAAATAAACAGTTTTCCATAAACAAGCTCTAATTCATGTTTGATGCACTCTGGAAGTAAATTTTTTTTCAGTACTGTTTAATCAGGATGTTAGGAACACTGTGGACAGTTTTTAGCAAGTTGCAACATTGAAATACAGAAATAAACACTTTTCCAAAAACAAGCTTCAAATCATGTTGAAATACAGAAATTGACACTTTTCCAAAAACAAGCTCCAAATCATGTTGAAATACAGAAATAAAAACTTTTCCATAAACAAGCTCTAAATCATGTTTGATGCACTCTGGAAGTTAATTTTTTTTCAGTACTGTTTAATCAGGATGTTAGGAACACTGTGGACAGTTTTCAGCAAGTTGCAACATTGAAATACAGAAATAAACACTTTTCCAAAAACAAGCTCTAAATCATGTTGAAATACAGAAATAAACACTTTTCCAAAAACAAGCTCTAAATCATGTTGAAAAACAGAAATAAGCACTTTTCAAAAACAAGCTTCAAATCATGTTGAAATACAGAAATTGACACTTTTCCAAAAACAAGCTCCAAATCATGTTGAAATACAGAAATAAACACTTTTCCATAAACAAGCTCTAAATCATGTTTGATGCACTCTGGAAGTTAATTTTTTTTCAGTACTGTTTAATCAGGATGTTAGGAACACTGTGGACAGTTTTCAGCAAGTTATAACATTGAAATACAGAAATAAACACTTTTCCAAAAACAAGCTTCAAATCATGTTGAAATACAGAAATTGACACTTTTCCAAAAACAAGCTCCAAATCATGTTGAAATACAGAAATAAAAACTTTTCCATAAACAAGCTCTAAATCATGTTTGATGCACTCTGGAAGTTAAATTTTTTTCAGTACTGTTTAATCAGGATGTTAGGAACACTGGACAGTTTTCAGCAAGTTGCAACATTGAAATACAGAAATAAACACTTTTCCAAAAACAAGCTCTAAATCATGTTGAAAAACAGAAATAAGCACTTTTCAAAAACAAGCTTCAAATCATGTTGAAATACAGAAATTGACACTTTTCCAAAAACAAGCTCCAAATCATGTTGAAATACAGAAATAAACAGTTTTCCATAAACAAGCTCTAATTCATGTTTGATGCACTCTGGAAGTAAATTTTTTTTCAGTACTGTTTAATCAGGATGTTAGGAACACTGTGGACAGTTTTTAGCAAGTTGCAACATTGAAATACAGAAATAAACACTTTTCCAAAAACAAGCTTCAAATCATGTTGAAATACAGAAATTGACACTTTTCCAAAAACAAGCTCCAAATCATGTTGAAATACAGAAATAAAAACTTTTCCATAAACAAGCTCTAAATCATGTTTGATGCACTCTGGAAGTAAATTTTTTTTCAGTACTGTTTAATCAGGATGTTAGGAACACTGTGGACAGTTTTCAGCAAGTTGCAACATTGAAATACAGAAATAAACACTTTTCCAAAAACAAGCTTCAAATCATGTTGAAATACAGAAATTGACACTTTTCCAAAAACAAGCTCCAAATCATGTTGAAATACAGAAATAGACACTTTTCCATAAACAAGCTCTAAATCATGTTTGATGCACTCTGGAAGTAAAATTTTTTTCAGTACTGTTTAATCAGGATGTTAGGAACACTGTGGACAGTTTTCAGCAAGTTGCAACATTGAAATACAGAAATAAACACTTTTCCAAAAACAAGCTCTAAATCATGTTGAAAAACAGAAATAAGCACTTTTCAAAAACAAGCTTCAAATCATGTTGAAATACAGAAATTGACACTTTTCCAAAAACAAGCTCCAAATCATGTTGAAATACAGAAATAAACACTTTTCCATAAACAAGCTCTAAATCATGTTTGATGCACTCTGGAAGTTAATTTTTTTTCAGTACTGTTTAATCAGGATGTTAGGAACACTGTGGACAGTTTTCAGCAAGTTGCAACATTGAAATACAGAAAAAAACACTTTTCCAAAAACAAGCTTCAAATCATGTTGAAATACAGAAATTGACACTTTTCCAAAAACAAGCTCCAAATCATGTTGAAATACAGAAATAAACACTTTTCCATAAACAAGCTCTAAATCATGTTTGATGCACTCTGGAAGTTAATTTTTTTTCAGTACTGTTTAATCAGGATGTTAGGAACACTGTGGACAGTTTTCAGCAAGTTGCAACATTGAAATACAGAAATAAACACTTTTCCAAAAACAAGCTTCAAATCATGTTGAAATACAGAAATTGACACTTTTCCAAAAACAAGCTCCAAATCATGTTGAAATACAGAAATAAAAACTTTTCCATAAACAAGCTCTAAATCATGTTTGATGCACTCTGGAAGTTAAAATTTTTTCAGTACTGTTTAATCAGGATGTTAGGAACACTGTGGACAGTTTTCAGCAAGTTGCAACATTGAAATACAGAAATAAACACTTTTCCAAAAACATGCTCTAAATCATGTTGAAAAACAGAAATAAGCACTTTTCAAAAACAAGCTTCAAATCATGTTGAAATACAGAAATTGACACTTTTCCAAAAACAAGCTCCAAATCATGTTGAAATACAGAAATAAACACTTTTCCATAAACAAGCTCTAAATCATGTTTGATGCACTCTGGAAGTTAAATTTTTTTTCAGTACTGTTTAATCAGGATGTTAGGAACACTGTGGACAGTTTTCAGCAAGTTGCAACATTGAAATACAGAAATAAACACTTTTCCAAAAACAAGCTTCAAATCATGTTGAAATACAGAAATTGACACTTTTCCAAAAACAAGCTCCAAATCATGTTGAAATACAGAAATAAACACTTTTCCATAAACAAGCTCTAAATCATGTTTGATGCACTCTGGAAGTTAATTTTTTTTCAGTACTGTTTAATCAGGATGTTAGGAACACTGTGGACAGTTTTCAGCAAGTTGCAACATTGAAATACAGAAATAAACACTTTTCCAAAAACAAGCTCTAAATCATGTTGAAAAACAGAAATAAGCACTTTTCAAAAACAAGCTTCAAATCATGTTGAAATACAGAAATTGACACTTTTCCAAAAACAAGCTCCAAATCATGTTGAAATACAGAAATAAACACTTTTCCATAAACAAGCTCTAAATCATGTTTGATGCACTCTGGAAGTTAATTTTTTTTCAGTACTGTTTAATCAGGATGTTAGGAACACTGTGGACAGTTTTCAGCAAGTTGCAACATTGAAATACAGAAATAAACACTTTTCCAAAAACAAGCTTCAAATCATGTTGAAATACAGAAATTGACACTTTTCCAAAAACAAGCTCCAAATCATGTTGAAATACAGAAATAAAAACTTTTCCATAAACAAGCTCTAAATCATGTTTGATGCACTCTGGAAGTTAAATTTTTTTTCAGTACTGTTTAATCAGGATGTTAGGAACACTGTGGACAGTTTTCAGCAAGTTGCAACATTGAAATACAGAAATAAACACTTTTCCAAAAACAAGCTCTAAATCATGTTGAAAAACAGAAATAAGCACTTTTCAAAAACAAGCTTCAAATCATGTTGAAATACAGAAATTGACACTTTTCCAAAAACAAGCTCCAAATCATGTTGAAATACAGAAATAAACACTTTTCCATAAACAAGCTCTAAATCATGTTTGATGCACTCTGGAAGTAAATTTTTTTTCAGTACTGTTTAATCAGGATGTTAGGAACACTGTGGACAGTTTTCAGCAAGTTGCAACATTGAAATACAGAAATAAACACTTTTCCAAAAACAAGCTTCAAATCATGTTGAAATACAGAAATTGACACTTTTCCAAAAACAAGCTCCAAATCATGTTGAAATACAGAAATAAAAACTTTTCCATTAACAAGCTCTAAATCATGTTTGATGCACTCTGGAAGTTAAATTTTTTTTCAGTACTGTTTAATCAGGATGTTAGGAACACTGTGGACAGTTTTCAGCAAGTTGCAACATTGAAATACAGAAATAAACACTTTTCCAAAAACAAGCTCTAAATCATGTTGAAATACAGAAATTAACACTTTTCCAAAAACAAGCTCCAAATCATGTTGAAATACAGAAATTGACACTTTTCCATAAACAAGCTCTAAATCATGTTTGATGCACTCTGGAAGTAAAATTTTTTTCAGTACTGTTTAATCAGGATGTTAGGAACACTATGGACAGTTTTCAGCAAGTTGCAACATTGAAATACAGAAATAAACACTTTTCCAAAAACAAGCTCTAAATCATGTTGAAAAACAGAAATAAGCACTTTTCAAAAACAAGCTTCAAATCATGTTGAAATACAGAAATTGACACTTTTCCAAAAACAAGCTCCAAATCATGTTGAAATACAGAAATAAACACTTTTCCATAAACAAGCTCTAAATCATGTTTGATGCACTCTGGAAGTTAATTTTTTTTCAGTACTGTTTAATCAGGATGTTAGGAACACTGTGGACAGTTTTCAGCAAGTTGCAACATTGAAATACAGAAAAAAACACTTTTCCAAAAACAAGCTTCAAATCATGTTGAAATACAGAAATTGACACTTTTCCAAAAACAAGCTCCAAATCATGTTGAAATACAGAAATAAACACTTTTCCATAAACAAGCTCTAAATCATGTTTGATGCACTCTGGAAGTTAATTTTTTTTCAGTACTGTTTAATCAGGATGTTAGGAACACTGTGGACAGTTTTCAGCAAGTTGCAACATTGAAATACAGAAATAAACACTTTTCCAAAAACAAGCTTCAAATCATGTTGAAATACAGAAATTGACACTTTTCCAAAAACAAGCTCCAAATCATGTTGAAATACAGAAATAAAAACTTTTCCATAAACAAGCTCTAAATCATGTTTGATGCACTCTGGAAGTTAAAATTTTTTCAGTACTGTTTAATCAGGATGTTAGGAACACTGTGGACAGTTTTCAGGAAGTTGCAACATTGAAATACAGAAATAAACACTTTTCCAAAAACAAGCTCTAAATCATGTTGAAATACAGAAATAAACACTTTTTCCAAAAACAAGCTCTAAATTGTGTTGAAATACAGAAATTAACACTTTTCCAAAAACAAGCTCCAAATCATGTTGAAATACAGAAATTGACACTTTTCCATAAACAAGCTCTAAATCATGTTTGATGCACTCTGGAAGTTAATTTTTTTTCAGTACTGTTTAATCAGGATGTTAGGAACACTGTGGACAGTTTTCAGCAAGTTGCAACATTGAAATACAGAAATAAACACTTTTCCAAAAACAAGCTCTAAATCATGTTGAAATACAGAAATTGACACTTTTCCAAAAACAAGCTCCAAATCATGTTGAAATACAGAAATAAAAACTTTTCCATAAACAAGCTCCAAATCATGTTGAAATACAGAAATAAACACTTTTCCATAAACAAGCTCTAAATCATGTTTGATGCACTCTGGAAGTTAATTTTTTTTCAGTACTGTTTAATCAGGATGTTAGGAACACTGTGGACAGTTTTCAGCAAGTTGCAACATTGAAATACAGAAATAAACACTTTTCCAAAAACAAGCTCTAAATCATGTTGAAATACAGAAATAAACACTTTTCCAAAAACAAGCTCTAAATCATGTTGAAATACAGAAATAAACACTTTTCCAAAAACAAGCTCTAAATCATGTTGAAATACAGAAATTAACACTTTTCCAAAAACAAGCTCCAAAACATGTTGATATACAGAAATTGACACTTTTCCATGAACAAGCTCTAAATCATGTTTGATGCACTCTGGAAGTTAATTTTTTTCAGTACTGTTTAATCAGGATGTTAGGAACACTGTGGACAGTTTTCAGCAAGTTGCAACATTGAAATACAGAAATAAACACTTTTCCAAAAACAAGCTCTAAATCATGTTGAAATACAGAAATAAACACTTTTCCAAAAACAAGCTCTAAATCATGTTGAAAAACAGAAATAAGCACTTTTCAAAAACAAGCTTCAAATCATGTTGAAATACAGAAATTGACACTTTTCCAAAAACAAGCTCCAAATCATGTTGAAATACAGAAATAAACACTTTTCCATAAACAAGCTCTAAATCATGTTTGATGCACTCTGGAAGTTAATTTTTTTTCAGTACTGTTTAATCAGGATGTTAGGAACACTGTGGACAGTTTTCAGCAAGTTATAACATTGAAATACAGAAATAAACACTTTTCCAAAAACAAGCTTCAAATCATGTTGAAATACAGAAATTGACACTTTTCCAAAAACAAGCTCCAAATCATGTTGAAATACAGAAATAAAAACTTTTCCATAAACAAGCTCTAAATCATGTTTGATGCACTCTGGAAGTTAAAATTTTTTCAGTACTGTTTAATCAGGATGTTAGGAACACTGTGGACAGTTTTCAGCAAGTTGCAACATTGAAATACAGAAATAAACACTTTTCCAAAAACAAGCTCTAAATCATGTTGAAATACAGAAATAAACACTTTTTCCAAAAACAAGCTCTAAATCATGTTGAAATACAGAAATTAACACTTTTCCAAAAACAAGCTCCAAATCATGTTGAAATACAGAAATTGACACTTTTCCATAAACAAGCTCTAAATCATGTTTGATGCACTCTGGAAGTTATTTTTTTTCAGTACTGTTTAATCAGGATGTTAGGAACACTGTGGACAGTTTTCAGCAAGTTGCAACATTGAAATACAGAAATAAACACTTTTCCAAAAACAAGCTCTAAATCATGTTGAAATACAGAAATAAACACTTTTTCCAAAAACAAGCTCTAAATCATGTTGAAATACAGAAATTAACACTTTTCCAAAAACAAGCTCCAAATCATGTTGAAATACAGAAATTGACACTTTTCCATAAACAAGCTCTAAATCATGTTTGATGCACTCTGGAAGTTAATTTTTTTTCAGTACTGTTTAATCAGGATGTTAGGAACACTGTGGACAGTTTTCAGCAAGTTGCAACATTGAAATACAGAAATAAACACTTTTCCAAAAACATGCTCTAAATCATGTTGAAAAACAGAAATAAGCACTTTTCAAAAACAAGCTTCAAATCATGTTGAAATACAGAATTAAACACTTTTCCAAAAACAAGCTCCAAATCATGTTGAAATACAGAAATAAACACTTTTCCATAAACAAGATCTAAATCAAGTTGAAATACAGAAATTAACACTTTTCCAAAAACAAGCTCCAAATCATGTTGAAATACAGAAATAAACACTTTTCCATAAACAAGCTCTAAATCATGTTTGATGCACTCTGGAAGTTAATTTTTTTCAGTACTGTTTAATCAGGATGTTAGGAACACTGTGGACAGTTTTCAGCAAGTTGCAACATTGAAATACAGAAATAAACACTTTTCCAAAAACAAGCTCTAAATCATGTTGAAATACAGAAATAAACACTTTTCCAAAAACAAGCTCTAAATCATGTTGAAATACAGAAATTAACACTTTTCCAAAAACAAGCTCCAAAACATGTTGAAATACAGAAATTGACACTTTTCCATAAACAAGCTCTAAATCATGTTTGATGCACTCTGGAAGTTAATTTTTTTTCAGTACTGTTTAATCAGGATGTTAGGAACACTGTGGACAGTTTTCAGCAAGTTGCAACATTGAAATACAGAAATAAACACTTTTCCAAAAACAAGCTTCAAATCATGTTGAAATACAGAAATTGACACTTTTCCAAAAACAAGCTCCAAATCATGTTGAAATACAGAAATAAACACTTTTCCATAAACAAGCTCTAAATCATGTTTGATGCACTCTGGAAGTTAATTTTTTTTCAGTACTGTTTAATCAGGATGTTAGGAACACTGTGGACAGTTTTCAGCAAGTTGCAACATTGAAATACAGAAATAAACACTTTTCCAAAAACAAGCTCTAAATCATGTTGAAATACAGAAATAAACACTTTTCCAAAAACAAGCTCTAAATCATGTTGAAATACAGAAATTGACACTTTTCCAAAAACAAGCTCCAAATCATGTTGAAATACAGAAATTGACACTTTTCCATAAACAAGCTCTAAATCATGTTTGATGCACTCTGGAAGTTAATTTTTTTTTCAGTACTGTTTAATCAGGATGTTAGGAACACTGTGGACAGTTTTCAGCAAGTTGCAACATTGAAATACAGAAATAAACACTTTTCCAAAAACAAGCTCTAAATCATGTTGAAAAACAGAAATAAGCACTTTTCAAAAACAAGCTTCAAATCATGTTGAAATACAGAAATTGACACTTTTCCAAAAACAAGCTCCAAATCATGTTGAAATACAGAAATTGACACTTTTCCATAAACAAGCTCTAAATCATGTTTGATGCACTCTGGAAGTTATTTTTTTTTCAGTACTGTTTAATCAGGATGTTAGGAACACTGTGGACAGTTTTCAGCAAGTTGCAACATTGAAATACAGAAATAAACACTTTTCCAAAAACAAGCTCTAAATCATGTTGAAATACAGAAATTGACACTTTTCCAAAAACAAGCTCCAAATCATGTTGAAATACAGAAATAAACACTTTTCCATAAACAAGCTCTAAATCATGTTTGATGCACTCTGGAAGTTAATTTTTTTCAGTACTGTTTAATCAGGATGTTAGGAACAGTGTGGACAGTTTTCAGCAAGTTGCAACATTGAAATACAGAAATAAACACTTTTCCAAAAACAAGCTTCAAATCATGTTGAAATACAGAAATTGACACTTTTCCAAAAACAAGCTCCAAATCATGTTGAAATACAGAAATAAACACTTTTCCATAAACAAGCTCTAAATCATGTTTGATGCACTCTGGAAGTTAATTTTTTTTCAGTACTGTTTAATCAGGATGTTAGGAACACTGTGGACAGTTTTCAGCAAGTTGCAACATTGAAATACAGAAATAAACACTTTTCCAAAAACAAGCTTCAAATCATGTTGAAATACAGAAATTGACACTTTTCCAAAAACAAGCTCCAAATCATGTTGAAATACAGAAATAAAAACTTTTCCATTAACAAGCTCTAAATCATGTTTGATGCACTCTGGAAGTTAAATTTTTTTCAGTACTGTTTAATCAGGATGTTAGGAACACTGTGGACAGTTTTCAGCAAGTTGCAACATTGAAATACAGAAATAAACACTTTTCCAAAAACAAGCTCTAAATCATGTTGAAATACAGAAATAAACACTTTTTCCAAAAACAAGCTCTAAATCATGTTGAAATACAGAAATTAACACTTTTCCAAAAACAAGCTCCAAATCATGTTGAAATACAGAAATAAACACTTTTCCATAAACAAGCTCTAAATCATGTTTGATGCACTCTGGAAGTTAATTTTTTTTCAGTACTGTTTAATCAGGATGTTAGGAACACTGTGGACAGTTTTCAGCAAGTTGCAACATTGAAATACAGAAATAAACACTTTTCCAAAAACAAGCTTCAAATCATGTTGAAATACAGAAATTGACACTTTTCCAAAAACAAGCTCCAAATCATGTTGAAATACAGAAATAAAAACTTTTCCATAAACAAGCTCTAAATCATGTTTGATGCACTCTGGAAGTTAAAATTTTTTCAGTACTGTTTAATCAGGATGTTAGGAACACTGTGGACAGTTTTCATCAAGTTGCAACATTGAAATACAGAAATAAACACTTTTCCAAAAACAAGCTCTAAATCATGTTGAAATACAGAAATAAACACTTTTTCCAAAAACAAGCTCTAAATCATGTTGAAATACAGAAATTAACACTTTTCCAAAAACAAGCTACAAATCATGTTGAAATACAGAAATTGACACTTTTCCATAAACAAGCTCTAAATCATGTTTGATGCACTCTGGAAGTTAATTTTTTTTCAGTACTGTTTAATCAGGATGTTAGGAACACTGTGGACAGTTTTCAGCAAGTTGCAACATTGAAATACAGAAATAAACACTTTTCCAAAAACAAGCTCTAAATCATGTTGAAAAACAGAAATAAGCACTTTTCAAAAACAAGCTTCAAATCATGTTGAAATACAGAAATTGACACTTTTCCAAAAACAAGCTCCAAATCATGTTGAAATACAGAAATTGACACTTTTCCATAAACAAGCTCTAAATCATGTTTGATGCACTCTGGAAGTTAATTTTTTTTCAGTACTGTTTAATCAGGATGTTAGGAACACTGTGGACAGTTTTCAGCAAGTTGCAACATTGAAATACAGAAATAAACACTTTTCCAAAAACATGCTCTAAATCATGTTGAAAAACAGAAATAAGCACTTTTCAAAAACAAGCTTCAAATCATGTTGAAATAAAGAAATAAACACTTTTCCATAAACAAGCTCTAAATCATGTTTGATGCACTCTGGAAGTTAATTTTTTTCAGTACTGTTTAATCAGGATGTTAGGAACAGTGTGGACAGTTTTCAGCAAGTTGCAACATTGAAATACAGAAATAAACACTTTTCCAAAAACAAGCTTCAAATCATGTTGAAATACAGAAATTGACACTTTTCCAAAAACAAGCTCCAAATCATGTTGAAATACAGAAATAAACACTTTTCCATAAACAAGCTCTAAATCATGTTTGATGCACTCTGGAAGTTAATTTTTTTTCAGTACTGTTTAATCAGGATGTTAGGAACACTGTGGACAGTTTTCAGCAAGTTGCAACATTGAAATACAGAAATAAACACTTTTCCAAAAACAAGCTTCAAATCATGTTGAAATACAGAAATTGACACTTTTCCAAAAACAAGCTCCAAATCATGTTGAAATACAGAAATAAAAACTTTTCCATAAACAAGCTCTAAATCATGTTTGATGCACTCTGGAAGTTAAAATTTTTTCAGTACTGTTTAATCAGGATGTTAGGAACACTGTGGACAGTTTTCAGCAAGTTGCAACATTGAAATACAGAAATAAACACTTTTCCAAAAACAAGCTCTAAATCATGTTGAAAACAGAAATAACACTTTTCAAAAACAAGCTCAAATCATGTTGAAATACAGAAATACACTTTTCCAAAAACAAGCTCCAAATCATGTTGAAATACAGAAATAAACACTTTTCCATAAACAAGCTCTAAATCATGTTTGATGCACTCTGGAAGTTAATTTTTTTTCAGTACTGTTTAATCAGGATGTTAGGAACACTGTGGACAGTTTTCAGCAAGTTGCAACATTGAAATACAGAAATAAACACTTTTCCAAAAACAAGCTCTAAATCATGTTGAAATACAGAAATAAACACTTTTTCCAAAAACAAGCTCTAAATCATGTTGAAATACAGAAATTAACACTTTTCCAAAAACAAGCTCCAAATCATGTTGAAATACAGAAATTGACACTTTTCCATAAACAAGCTCTAAATCATGTTTGATGCACTCTGGAAGTTAATTTTTTTTCAGTACTGTTTAATCAGGATGTTAGGAACACTGTGGACAGTTTTCAGCAAGTTGCAACATTGAAATACAGAAATAAACACTTTTCCAAAAACAAGCTTCAAATCATGTTGAAATACAGAAATTGACACTTTTCCAAAAACAAGCTCCAAATCATGTTGAAATACAGAAATAAACACTTTTCCATAAACAAGCTCTAAATCATGTTTGATGCACTCTGGAAGTTAATTTTTTTTCAGTACTGTTTAATCAGGATGTTAGGAACACTGTGGACAGTTTTCAGCAAGTTGCAACATTGAAATACAGAAATAAACACTTTTCCAAAAACAAGCTCTCAAATCATGTTGAAATACAGAAATTGACACTTTTCCAAAAACAAGCTCCAAATCATGTTGAAATACAGAAATAAACACTTTTCCATAAACAAGCTCTAAATCATGTTTGATGCACTCTGGAAGTTAATTTTTTTTCAGTACTGTTTAATCAGGATGTTAGGAACACTGTGGACAGTTTTCAGCAAGTTGCAACATTGAAATACAGAAATAAACACTTTTCCAAAAACAAGCTCTAAATCATGTTGAAATACAGAAATAAACACTTTTCCAAAAACAAGCTCTAAATCATGTTGAAATACAGAAATTAACACTTTTCCAAAAACAAGCTCCAAATCATGTTGAAATACAGAAATAAACACTTTTCCATAAACAAGCTCTAAATCATGTTTGATGCACTCTGGAAGTTAATTTTTTTTCAGTACTGTTTAATCAGGATGTTAGGAACACTGTGGACAGTTTTCAGCAAGTTGCAACATTGAAATACAGAAATAAACACTTTTCCAAAAACAAGCTTCAAATCATGTTGAAATACAGAAATTGACACTTTTCCAAAAACAAGCTCCAAATCATGTTGAAATACAGAAATAAAAACTTTTCCATAAACAAGCTCTAAATCATGTTTGATGCACTCTGGAAGTTAATTTTTTTCAGTACTGTTTAATCAGGATGTTAGGAACACTGTGGACAGTTTTCAGCAAGTTGCAACATTGAAATACAGAAATAAACACTTTTCCAAAAACAAGCTCTAAATCATGTTGAAAAACAGAAATAAGCACTTTTCAAAAACAAGCTTCAAATCATGTTGAAATACAGAAATTGACACTTTTCCAAAAACAAGCTCCAAATCATGTTGAAATACAGAAATAGACACTTTTCCATAAACAAGCTCTAAATCATGTTTGATGCACTCTGGAAGTTAATTTTTTTTCAGTACTGTTTAATCAGGATGTTAGGAACACTGTGGACAGTTTTCAGCAAGTTGCAACATTGAAATACAGAAATAAACACTTTTCCAAAAACAAGCTCTAAATCATGTTGAAAAACAGAAATAAGCACTTTTCAAAAACAAGCTTCAAATCATGTTGAAATACAGAAATAAACACTTTTCCATAAACAAGCTCTAAATCATGTTTGATGCACTCTGGAAGTTAATTTTTTTCAGTACTGTTTAATCAGGATGTTAGGAACACTGTGGACAGTTTTCAGCAAGTTGCAACATTGAAATACAGAAATAAACACTTTTCCAAAAACAAGCTTCAAATCATGTTGAAATACAGAAATTGACACTTTTCCAAAAACAAGCTCCAAATCATGTTGAAATACAGAAATAAACACTTTTCCATAAACAAGCTCTAAATCATGTTTGATGCACTCTGGAAGTTAATTTTTTTTCAGTACTGTTTAATCAGGATGTTAGGAACACTGTGGACAGTTTTCAGCAAGTTGCAACATTGAAATACAGAAATAAACACTTTTCCAAAAACAAGCTTCAAATCATGTTGAAATACAGAAATTGACACTTTTCCAAAAACAAGCTCCAAATCATGTTGAAATACAGAAATAAAAACTTTTCCATAAACAAGCTCTAAATCATGTTTGATGCACTCTGGAAGTTAAAATTTTTTCAGTACTGTTTAATCAGGATGTTAGGAACACTGTGGACAGTTTTCAGCAAGTTGCAACATTGAAATACAGAAATAAACACTTTTCCAAAAACAAGCTCTAAATCATGTTGAAATACAGAAATAAACACTTTTCCAAAAACAAGCTCTAAATCATGTTGAAATACAGAAATAAACACTTTTCCAAAAACAAGCTCTAAATCATGTTGAAATACAGAAATTAACACTTTTCCAAAAACAAGCTCCAAAACATGTTGATATACAGAAATTGACACTTTTCCATAAACAAGCTCTAAATCATGTTTGATGCACTCTGGAAGTTATTTTTTTTCAGTACTGTTTAATCAGGATGTTAGGAACACTGTGGACAGTTTTCAGCAAGTTGCAACATTGAAATACAGAAATAAACACTTTTCCAAAAACAAGCTCTAAATCATGTTGAAATACAGAAATAAACACTTTTTCCAAAAACAAGCTCTAAATCATGTTGAAATACAGAAATTAACACTTTTCCAAAAACAAGCTCCAAATCATGTTGAAATACAGAAATTGACACTTTTCCATAAACAAGCTCTAAATCATGTTTGATGCACTCTGGAAGTTAATTTTTTTTCAGTACTGTTTAATCAGGATGTTAGGAACACTGTGGACAGTTTTCAGCAAGTTGCAACATTGAAATACAGAAATAAACACTTTTCCAAAAACATGCTCTAAATCATGTTGAAAAACAGAAATAAGCACTTTTCAAAAACAAGCTTCAAATCATGTTGAAATACAGAATTAAACACTTTTCCAAAAACAAGCTCCAAATCATGTTGAAATACAGAAATAAACACTTTTCCATAAACAAGCTCTAAATCATGTTGAAATACAGAAATTAACACTTTTCCAAAAACAAGCTCCAAATCATGTTGAAATACAGAAATAAACACTTTTCCATAAACAAGCTCTAAATCATGTTTGATGCACTCTGGAAGTTAATTTTTTTCAGTACTGTTTAATCAGGATGTTAGGAACACTGTGGACAGTTTTCAGCAAGTTGCAACATTGAAATACAGAAATAAACACTTTTCCAAAAACAAGCTCTAAATCATGTTGAAATACAGAAATAAACACTTTTCCAAAAACAAGCTCTAAATCATGTTGAAATACAGAAATTAACACTTTTCCAAAAACAAGCTCCAAAACATGTTGAAATACAGAAATTGACACTTTTCCATAAACAAGCTCTAAATCATGTTTGATGCACTCTGGAAGTTAATTTTTTTTCAGTACTGTTTAATCAGGATGTTAGGAACACTGTGGACAGTTTTCAGCAAGTTGCAACATTGAAATACAGAAATAAACACTTTTCCAAAAACAAGCTTCAAATCATGTTGAAATACAGAAATTGACACTTTTCCAAAAACAAGCTCCAAATCATGTTGAAATACAGAAATAAACACTTTTCCATAAACAAGCTCTAAATCATGTTTGATGCACTCTGGAAGTTAATTTTTTTTCAGTACTGTTTAATCAGGATGTTAGGAACACTGTGGACAGTTTTCAGCAAGTTGCAACATTGAAATACAGAAATAAACACTTTTCCAAAAACAAGCTCTAAATCATGTTGAAATACAGAAATAAACACTTTTTCCAAAAACAAGCTCTAAATCATGTTGAAATACAGAAATTAACACTTTTCCAAAAACAAGCTCCAAATCATGTTGAAATACAGAAATTGACACTTTTCCATAAACAAGCTCTAAATCATGTTTGATGCACTCTGGAAGTTATTTTTTTTTCAGTACTGTTTAATCAGGATGTTAGGAACACTGTGGACAGTTTTCAGCAAGTTGCAACATTGAAATACAGAAATAAACACTTTTCCAAAAACAAGCTCTAAATCATGTTGAAAAACAGAAATAAGCACTTTTCAAAAACAAGCTTCAAATCATGTTGAAATACAGAAATTGACACTTTTCCAAAAACAAGCTCCAAATCATGTTGAAATACAGAAATTGACACTTTTCCATAAACAAGCTCTAAATCATGTTTGATGCACTCTGGAAGTTATTTTTTTTTCAGTACTGTTTAATCAGGATGTTAGGAACACTGTGGACAGTTTTCAGCAAGTTGCAACATTGAAATACAGAAATAAACACTTTTCCAAAAACATGCTCTAAATCATGTTGAAAAACAGAAATAAGCACTTTTCAAAAACAAGCTTCAAATCATGTTGAAATACAGAAATAAACACTTTTCCATAAACAAGCTCTAAATCATGTTTGATGCACTCTGGAAGTTAATTTTTTTCAGTACTGTTTAATCAGGATGTTAGGAACAGTGTGGACAGTTTTCAGCAAGTTGCAACATTGAAATACAGAAATAAACACTTTTCCAAAAACAAGCTTCAAATCATGTTGAAATACAGAAATTGACACTTTTCCAAAAACAAGCTCCAAATCATGTTGAAATACAGAAATAAACACTTTTCCATAAACAAGCTCTAAATCATGTTTGATGCACTCTGGAAGTTAATTTTTTTTCAGTACTGTTTAATCAGGATGTTAGGAACACTGTGGACAGTTTTCAGCAAGTTGCAACATTGAAATACAGAAATAAACACTTTTCCAAAAACAAGCTTCAAATCATGTTGAAATACAGAAATTGACACTTTTCCAAAAACAAGCTCCAAATCATGTTGAAATACAGAAATAAAAACTTTTCCATAAACAAGCTCTAAATCATGTTTGATGCACTCTGGAAGTTAAAATTTTTTCAGTACTGTTTAATCAGGATGTTAGGAACACTGTGGACAGTTTTCAGCAAGTTGCAACATTGAAATACAGAAATAAACACTTTTCCAAAAACAAGCTCTAAATCATGTTGAAATACAGAAATAAACACTTTTTCCAAAAACAAGCTCTAAATCATGTTGAAATACAGAAATTAACACTTTTCCAAAAACAAGCTCCAAATCATGTTGAAATACAGAAATAAACACTTTTCCATAAACAAGCTCTAAATCATGTTTGATGCACTCTGGAAGTTAATTTTTTTTCAGTACTGTTTAATCAGGATGTTAGGAACACTGTGGACAGTTTTCAGCAAGTTGCAACATTGAAATACAGAAATAAACACTTTTCCAAAAACAAGCTTCAAATCATGTTGAAATACAGAAATTGACACTTTTCCAAAAACAAGCTCCAAATCATGTTGAAATACAGAAATAAACACTTTTTCCAAAAACAAGCTCTAACTCATGTTGAAATACAGAAATTGACACTTTTCCATAAACAAGCTCCAAATCATGTTGAAATACAGAAATTGACACTTTTCCATAAACAAGCTCTAAATCATGTTTGATGCACTCTGGAAGTTAATTTTTTTTCAGTACTGTTTAATCAGGATGTTAGGAACACTGTGGACAGTTTTCAGCAAGTTGCAACATTGAAATACAGAAATAAACACTTTTCCAAAAACAAGCTCTAAATCATGTTGAAAAACAGAAATAAGCACTTTTCAAAAACAAGCTTCAAATCATGTTGAAATACAGAAATTGACACTTTTCCAAAAACAAGCTCCAAATCATGTTGAAATACAGAAATTGACACTTTTCCATAAACAAGCTCTAAATCATGTTTGATGCACTCTGGAAGTTAATTTTTTTTCAGTACTGTTTAATCAGGATGTTAGGAACACTGTGGACAGTTTTCAGCAAGTTGCAACATTGAAATACAGAAATAAACACTTTTCCAAAAACATGCTCTAAATCATGTTGAAAAACAGAAATAAGCACTTTTCAAAAACAAGCTTCAAATCATGTTGAAATAAAGAAATAAACACTTTTCCATAAACAAGCTCTAAATCATGTTTGATGCACTCTGGAAGTTAATTTTTTTCAGTACTGTTTAATCAGGATGTTAGGAACAGTGTGGACAGTTTTCAGCAAGTTGCAACATTGAAATACAGAAATAAACACTTTTCCAAAAACAAGCTTCAAATCATGTTGAAATACAGAAATTGACACTTTTCCAAAAACAAGCTCCAAATCATGTTGAAATACAGAAATAAACACTTTTCCATAAACAAGCTCTAAATCATGTTTGATGCACTCTGGAAGTTAATTTTTTTTCAGTACTGTTTAATCAGGATGTTAGGAACACTGTGGACAGTTTTCAGCAAGTTGCAACATTGAAATACAGAAATAAACACTTTTCCAAAAACAAGCTTCAAATCATGTTGAAATACAGAAATTGACACTTTTCCAAAAACAAGCTCCAAATCATGTTGAAATACAGAAATAAACACTTTTCCATAAACAAGCTCTAAATCATGTTTGATGCACTCTGGAAGTTAATTTTTTTTCAGTACTGTTTAATCAGGATGTTAGGAACACTGTGGACAGTTTTCAGCAAGTTGCAACATTGAAATACAGAAATAAACACTTTTCCAAAAACAAGCTTCAAATCATGTTGAAATACAGAAATTGACACTTTTCCAAAAACAAGCTCCAAATCATGTTGAAATACAGAAATAAAAACTTTTCCATTAACAAGCTCTAAATCATGTTTGATGCACTCTGGAAGTTAAATTTTTTTCAGTACTGTTTAATCAGGATGTTAGGAACACTGTGGACAGTTTTCAGCAAGTTGCAACATTGAAATACAGAAATAAACACTTTTCCAAAAACAAGCTCTAAATCATGTTGAAATACAGAAATAAACACTTTTTCCAAAAACAAGCTCTAAATCATGTTGAAATACAGAAATTAACACTTTTCCAAAAACAAGCTCCAAATCATGTTGAAATACAGAAATAGACACTTTTCCATAAACAAGCTCTAAATCATGTTTGATGCACTCTGGAAGTTAATTTTTTTTCAGTACTGTTTAATCAGGATGTTAGGAACACTGTGGACAGTTTTCAGCAAGTTGCAACATTGAAATACAGAAATAAACACTTTTCCAAAAACAAGCTTCAAATCATGTTGAAATACAGAAATTGACACTTTTCCAAAAACAAGCTCCAAATCATGTTGAAATACAGAAATAAACACTTTTCCATAAACAAGCTCTAAATCATGTTTGATGCACTCTGGAAGTTAATTTTTTTTCAGTACTGTTTAATCAGGATGTTAGGAACACTGTGGACAGTTTTCAGCAAGTTGCAACATTGAAATACAGAAATAAACACTTTTCCAAAAACAAGCTCTAAATCATGTTGAAATACAGAAATAAACACTTTTTCCAAAAACAAGCTCTAAATCATGTTGAAATACAGAAATTAACACTTTTCCAAAAACAAGCTCCAAATCATGTTGAAATACAGAAATAAACACTTTTCCATAAACAAGCTCTAAATCATGTTTGATGCACTCTGGAAGTTAATTTTTTTTCAGTACTGTTTAATCAGGATGTTAGGAACACTGTGGACAGTTTTCAGCAAGTTGCAACATTGAAATACAGAAATAAACACTTTTCCAAAAACAAGCTTCAAATCATGTTGAAATACAGAAATTGACACTTTTCCAAAAACAAGCTCCAAATCATGTTGAAATACAGAAATAAAAACTTTTCCATAAACAAGCTCTAAATCATGTTTGATGCACTCTGGAAGTTAAATTTTTTTCAGTACTGTTTAATCAGGATGTTAGGAACACTGTGGACAGTTTTCAGCAAGTTGCAGCATTGAAATACAGAAATAAACACTTTTCCAAAAACAAGCTCTAAATCATGTTGAAATACAGAAATAAACACTTTTTCCAAAAACAAGCTCTAAATCATGTTGAAATACAGAAATTAACACTTTTCCAAAAACAAGCTACAAATCATGTTGAAATACAGAAATTGACACTTTTCCATAAACAAGCTCTAAATCATGTTTGATGCACTCTGGAAGTTAATTTTTTTTCAGTACTGTTTAATCAGGATGTTAGGAACACTGTGGACAGTTTTCAGCAAGTTGCAACATTGAAATACAGAAATAAACACTTTTCCAAAAACAAGCTTCAAATCATGTTGAAATACAGAAATTGACACTTTTCCAAAAACAAGCTCCAAATCATGTTGAAATACAGAAATTGACACTTTTCCATAAACAAGCTCTAAATCATGTTTGATGCACTCTGGAAGTTAATTTTTTTTCAGTACTGTTTAATCAGGATGTTAGGAACACTGTGGACAGTTTTCAGCAAGTTGCAACATTGAAATACAGAAATAAACACTTTTCCAAAAACATGCTCTAAATCATGTTGAAAAACAGAAATAAGCACTTTTCAAAAACAAGCTTCAAATCATGTTGAAATAAAGAAATAAACACTTTTCCATAAACAAGCTCTAAATCATGTTTGATGCACTCTGGAAGTTAATTTTTTTCAGTACTGTTTAATCAGGATGTTAGGAACAGTGTGGACAGTTTTCAGCAAGTTGCAACATTGAAATACAGAAATAAACACTTTTCCAAAAACAAGCTTCAAATCATGTTGAAATACAGAAATTGACACTTTTCCAAAAACAAGCTCCAAATCATGTTGAAATACAGAAATAAACACTTTTCCATAAACAAGCTCTAAATCATGTTTGATGCACTCTGGAAGTTAATTTTTTTTCAGTACTGTTTAATCAGGATGTTAGGAACACTGTGGACAGTTTTCAGCAAGTTGCAACATTGAAATACAGAAATAAACACTTTTCCAAAAACAAGCTTCAAATCATGTTGAAATACAGAAATTGACACTTTTCCAAAAACAAGCTCCAAATCATGTTGAAATACAGAAATAAAAACTTTTCCATAAACAAGCTCTAAATCATGTTTGATGCACTCTGGAAGTTAAAAATTTTTCAGTACTGTTTAATCAGGATGTTAGGAACACTGTGGACAGTTTTCAGCAAGTTGCAACATTGAAATACAGAAATAAACACTTTTCCAAAAACAAGCTCTAGATCATGTTGAAATACAGAAATAAACACTTTTTCCAAAAACAAGCTCTAAATCATGTTGAAATACAGAAATTAACACTTTTCCAAAAACAAGCTCCAAATCATGTTGAAATACAGAAATTGACACTTTTCCATAAACAAGCTCTAAATCATGTTTGATGCACTCTGGAAGTTAATTTTTTTTCAGTACTGTTTAATCAGGATGTTAGGAACACTGTGGACAGTTTTCAGCAAGTTGCAACATTGAAATACAGAAATAAACACTTTTCCAAAAACAAGCTCTAAATCATGTTGAAAAACAGAAATAAGCACTTCTCAAAAACAAGCTTCAAATCATGTTGAAATACAGAAATTGACACTTTTCCAAAAACAAGCTCCAAATCATGTTGAAATACAGAAATTGACACTTTTCCATAAACAAGCTCTAAATCATGTTTGATGCACTCTGGAAGTTCATTTTTTTCAGTACTGTTTAATCAGGATGTTAGGAACACTGTGGACAGTTTTCAGCAAGTTGCAACTTTGAAATACAGAAATAAACACTTTTCCAAAAACATGCTCTAAATCATGTTGAAAAACAGAAATAAGCACTTTTCAAAAACAAGCTTCAAATCATGTTGAAATAAAGAAATAAACACTTTTCCATAAACAAGCTCTAAATCATGTTTGATGCACTCTGGAAGTTATTTTTTGTTTCAGTACTGTTTAATCAGGATGTTAGGAACACTGTGGACAGTTTTCATCAAGTTGCAACATTGAAATACAGAAATAAACACTTTTCCAAAAACAAGCTCTAAATCATGTTGAAATACAGAAATAAACACTTTTTCCAAAAACAAGCTCTAAATCATGTTGAAATACAGAAATTAACACTTTTCCAAAAACAAGCTCCAAATCATGTTGAAATACAGAAATTGACACTTTTCCATAAACAAGCTCTAAATCATGTTTGATGCACTCTGGAAGTGAATTTTTTTTCAGTACTGTTTAATCAGGATGTTAGGAACACTGTGGACAGTTTTTAGCAAGTTGCAACATTGAAATACAGAAATAAACACTTTTCCAAAAACAAGCTTCAAATCATGTTGAAATACAGAAATTGACACTTTTCCAAAAACAAGCTCCAAATCATGTTGAAATACAGAAATAAACACTTTTCCATAAACAAGCTCTAAATCATGTTTGATGCACTCTGGAAGTTAATTTTTTTTCAGTACTGTTTAATCAGGATGTTAGGAACACTGTGGACAGTTTTCATCAAGTTGCAACATTGAAATACAGAAATAAACACTTTTTCCAAAAACAAGCTCTAAATCATGTTGAAATACAGAAATTAACACTTTTCCAAAAACAAGCTCCAAATCATGTTGAAATACAGAAATAAACACTTTTCCATAAACAAGCTCTAAATCATGTTTGATGCACTCTGGAAGTTAATTTTTTTTCAGTACTGTTTAATCAGGATGTTAGGAACACTGTGGACAGTTTTCAGCAAGTTGCAACATTGAAATACAGAAATAAACACTTTTCCAAAAACAAGCTTCAAATCATGTTGAAATACAGAAATTGACACTTTTCCAAAAACAAGCTCCAAATCATGTTGAAATACAGAAATAAAAACTTTTCCATTAACAAGCTCTAAATCATGTTTGATGCACTCTGGAAGTTAAAATTTTTTCAGTACTGTTTAATCAGGATGTTAGGAACACTGTGGACAGTTTTCAGCAAGTTGCAACATTGAAATACAGAAATAAACACTTTTCCAAAAACAAGCTCTAAATCATGTTGAAATACAGAAATAAACACTTTTTCCAAAAACAAGCTCTAAATCATGTTGAAATACAGAAATTAACACTTTTCCAAAAACAAGCTCCAAATCATGTTGAAATACAGAAATTGACACTTTTCCATAAACAAGCTCTAAATCATGTTTGATGCACTCTGGAAGTTAATTTTTTTTCAGTACTGTTTAATCAGGATGTTAGGAACACTGTGGACAGTTTTCAGCAAGTTGCAACATTGAAATACAGAAATAAACACTTTTCCAAAAACAAGCTCTAAATCATGTTGAAAAACAGAAATAAGCACTTTTCAAAAACAAGCTTCAAATCATGTTGAAATACAGAAATTGACACTTTTCCAAAAACAAGCTCCAAATCATGTTGAAATACAGAAATTGACACTTTTCCATAAACAAGCTCTAAATCATGTTTGATGCACTCTGGAAGTTAATTTTTTTTCAGTACTGTTTAATCAGGATGTTAGGAACACTGTGGACAGTTTTCAGCAAGTTGCAACATTGAAATACAGAAATAAACACTTTTCCAAAAACATGCTCTAAATCATGTTGAAAAACAGAAATAAGCACTTTTCAAAAACAAGCTTCAAATCATGTTGAAATAAAGAAATAAACACTTTTCCATAAACAAGCTCTAAATCATGTTTGATGCACTCTGGAAGTTAATTTTTTTCAGTACTGTTTAATCAGGATGTTAGGAACAGTGTGGACAGTTTTCAGCAAGTTGCAACATTGAAATACAGAAATAAACACTTTTCCAAAAACAAGCTTCAAATCATGTTGAAATACAGAAATTGACACTTTTCCAAAAACAAGCTCCAAATCATGTTGAAATACAGAAATAAACACTTTTCCATAAACAAGCTCTAAATCATGTTTGATGCACTCTGGAAGTTAATTTTTTTTCAGTACTGTTTAATCAGGATGTTAGGAACACTGTGGACAGTTTTCAGCAAGTTGCAACATTGAAATACAGAAATAAACACTTTTCCAAAAACAAGCTTCAAATCATGTTGAAATACAGAAATTGACACTTTTCCAAAAACAAGCTCCAAATCATGTTGAAATACAGAAATAAAAACTTTTCCATAAACAAGCTCTAAATCATGTTTGATGCACTCTGGAAGTTAAAAATTTTTCAGTACTGTTTAATCAGGATGTTAGGAACACTGTGGACAGTTTTCAGCAAGTTGCAACATTGAAATACAGAAATAAACACTTTTCCAAAAACAAGCTCTAGATCATGTTGAAATACAGAAATAAACACTTTTTCCAAAAACAAGCTCTAAATCATGTTGAAATACAGAAATTAACACTTTTCCAAAAACAAGCTCCAAATCATGTTGAAATACAGAAATTGACACTTTTCCATAAACAAGCTCTAAATCATGTTTGATGCACTCTGGAAGTTAATTTTTTTTCAGTACTGTTTAATCAGGATGTTAGGAACACTGTGGACAGTTTTCAGCAAGTTGCAACATTGAAATACAGAAATAAACACTTTTCCAAAAACAAGCTCTAAATCATGTTGAAAAACAGAAATAAGCACTTCTCAAAAACAAGCTTCAAATCATGTTGAAATACAGAAATTGACACTTTTCCAAAAACAAGCTCCAAATCATGTTGAAATACAGAAATTGACACTTTTCCATAAACAAGCTCTAAATCATGTTTGATGCACTCTGGAAGTTCATTTTTTTTCAGTACTGTTTAATCAGGATGTTAGGAACACTGTGGACAGTTTTCAGCAAGTTGCAACTTTGAAATACAGAAATAAACACTTTTCCAAAAACATGCTCTAAATCATGTTGAAAAACAGAAATAAGCACTTTTCAAAAACAAGCTTCAAATCATGTTGAAATAAAGAAATAAACACTTTTCCATAAACAAGCTCTAAATCATGTTTGATGCACTCTGGAAGTTATTTTTTGTTTCAGTACTGTTTAATCAGGATGTTAGGAACACTGTGGACAGTTTTCAGCAAGTTGCAACATTGAAATACAGAAATAAACACTTTTCCAAAAACAAGCTCTAAATCATGTTGAAATACAGAAATAAACACTTTTTCCAAAAACAAGCTCTAAATCATGTTGAAATACAGAAATTAACACTTTTCCAAAAACAAGCTCCAAATCATGTTGAAATACAGAAATTGACACTTTTCCATAAACAAGCTCTAAATCATGTTTGATGCACTCTGGAAGTGAATTTTTTTTCAGTACTGTTTAATCAGGATGTTAGGAACACTGTGGACAGTTTTTAGCAAGTTGCAACATTGAAATACAGAAATAAACACTTTTCCAAAAACAAGCTTCAAATCATGTTGAAATACAGAAATTGACACTTTTCCAAAAACAAGCTCCAAATCATGTTGAAATACAGAAATAAACACTTTTCCATAAACAAGCTCTAAATCATGTTTGATGCACTCTGGAAGTTAATTTTTTTTCAGTACTGTTTAATCAGGATGTTAGGAACACTGTGGACAGTTTTCATCAAGTTGCAACATTGAAATACAGAAATAAACACTTTTTCCAAAAACAAGCTCTAAATCATGTTGAAATACAGAAATTAACACTTTTCCAAAAACAAGCTCCAAATCATGTTGAAATACAGAAATAAACACTTTTCCATAAACAAGCTCTAAATCATGTTTGATGCACTCTGGAAGTTAATTTTTTTTCAGTACTGTTTAATCAGGATGTTAGGAACACTGTGGACAGTTTTCAGCAAGTTGCAACATTGAAATACAGAAATAAACACTTTTCCAAAAACAAGCTTCAAATCATGTTGAAATACAGAAATTGACACTTTTCCAAAAACAAGCTCCAAATCATGTTGAAATACAGAAATAAACACTTTTCCATAAACAAGCTCTAAATCATGTTTGATGCACTCTGGAAGTAAAAAAATTTTCAGTACTGTTTAATCAGGATGTTAGGAACACTGTGGACAGTTTTCAGCAAGTTGCAACATTGAAATACAGAAATAAACACTTTTCCAAAAACAAGCTTCAAATCATGTTGAAATACAGAAATTAACACTTTTCCAAAAACAAGCTCCAAATCATGTTGAAATACAGAAATAAACACTTTTCCATAAACAAGCTCTAAATCATGTTTGATGCACTCTGGAAGTTAATTTTTTTTCAGTACTGTTTAATCAGGATGTTAGGAACACTGTGGACAGTTTTCAGCAAGTTGCAACATTGAAATACAGAAATAAACACTTTTCCAAAAACAAGCTCTAAATCATGTTGAAATACAGAAATAAACACTTTTCCAAAAACAAGCTCTAAATCATGTTGAAATACAGAAATTAACACTTTTCCAAAAACAAGCTCCAAATCATGTTGAAATACAGAAATTGACACTTTTCCATAAACAAGCTCTAAATCATGTTTGATGCACTCTGGAAGTTAATTTTTTTTCAGTACTGTTTAATCAGGATGTTAGGAACACTGTGGACAGTTTTCAGCAAGTTGCAACATTGAAATACAGAAATAAACACTTTTCCAAAAACAAGCTCTAAATCATGTTGAAATACAGAAATAAACACTTTTCCAAAAACAAGCTCTAAATCATGTTGAAATACAGAAATTAACACTTTTCCAAAAACAAGCTCCAAATCATGTTGAAATACAGAAATTGACACTTTTCCATAAACAAGCTCTAAATCATGTTTGATGCACTCTGGAAGTGAATTTTTTTTCAGTACTGTTTAATCAGGATGTTAGGAACACTGTGGACAGTTTTCAGCAAGTTGCAACATTGAAATACAGAAATAAACACTTTTCCAAAAACAAGCTTCAAATCATGTTGAAATACAGAAATTGACACTTTTCCAAAAACAAGCTCCAAATCATGTTGAAATACAGAAATAAACACTTTTCCATAAACAAGCTCTAAATCATGTTTGATGCACTCTGGAAGTAAATTTTTTTTCAGTACTGTTTAATCAGGATGTTAGGAACACTGTGGACAGTTTTCAGCAAGTTGCAACATTGAAATACAGAAATAAACACTTTTCCAAAAACAAGCTCTAAATCATGTTGAAATACAGAAATAAACACTTTTTCCAAAAACAAGCTCTAAATCATGTTGAAATACAGAAATTAACACTTTTCCAAAAACAAGCTCCAAATCATGTTGAAATACAGAAATAAACACTTTTCCATAAACAAGCTCTAAATCATGTTTGATGCACTCTGGAAGTTAATTTTTTTTCAGTACTGTTTAATCAGGATGTTAGGAACACTGTGGACAGTTTTCAGCAAGTTGCAACATTGAAATACAGAAATAAACACTTTTCCAAAAACAAGCTCTAAATCATGTTGAAATACAGAAATAAACACTTTTCCAAAAACAAGCTCTAAATCATGTTGAAATACAGAAATTGACACTTTTCCAAAAACAAGCTCCAAATCATGTTGAAATACAGAAATTGACACTTTTCCATAAACAAGCTCTAAATCATGTTTGATGCACTCTGGAAGTAAATTTTTTTTCAGTACTGTTTAATCAGGATGTTAGGAACACTGTGGACAGTTTTCAGCAAGTTGCAACATTGAAATACAGAAATAAACACTTTTCCAAAAACATGCTCTAAATCATGTTGAAAAACAGAAATAAGCACTTTTCAAAAACAAGCTTCAAATCATGTTGAAATACAGAAATAAACACTTTTCCATAAACAAGCTCTAAATCATGTTTGATGCACTCTGGAAGTTAATTTTTTTTCAGTACTGTTTAATCAGGATGTTAGGAACACTGTGGACAGTTTTCAGCAAGTTGCAACATTGAAATACAGAAATAAACACTTTTCCAAAAACAAGCTCTAAATCATGTTGAAATACAGAAATTAACACTTTTCCAAAAACAAGCTCCAAATCATGTTGAAATACAGAAATAAACACTTTTCCATAAACAAGCTCTAAATCATGTTTGATGCACTCTGGAAGTTAATTTTTTTTCAGTACTGTTTAATCAGGATGTTAGGAACACTGTGGACAGTTTTCAGCAAGTTGCAACATTGAAATACAGAAATAAACACTTTTCCAAAAACAAGCTTCAAATCATGTTGAAATACAGAAATTGACACTTTTCCAAAAACAAGCTCCAAATCATGTTGAAATACAGAAATTGACACTTTTCCATAAACAAGCTCTAAATCATGTTTGATGCACTCTGGAAGTTAATTTTTTTCAGTACTGTTTAATCAGGATGTTAGGAACACTGTGGACAGTTTTCAGCAAGTTGCAACATTGAAATACAGAAATAAACACTTTTCCAAAAACAAGCTCTAAATCATGTTGAAATACAGAAATAAACACTTTTTCCAAAAACAAGCTCTAAATCATGTTGAAATACAGAAATTAACACTTTTCCAAAAACAAGCTCCAAATCATGTTGAAATACAGAAATAAACACTTTTCCATAAACAAGCTCTAAATCATGTTTGATGCACTCTGGAAGTGAATTTTTTTTCAGTACTGTTTAATCAGGATGTTAGGAACACTGTGGACAGTTTTTAGCAAGTTGCAACATTGAAATACAGAAATAAACACTTTTCCAAAAACAAGCTTCAAATCATGTTGAAATACAGAAATTGACACTTTTCCAAAAACAAGCTCCAAATCATGTTGAAATACAGAAATAAACACTTTTCCATAAACAAGCTCTAAATCATGTTTGATGCACTCTGGAAGTTAATTTTTTTTCAGTACTGTTTAATCAGGATGTTAGGAACACTGTGGACAGTTTTCAGCAAGTTGCAACATTGAAATACAGAAATAAACACTTTTCCAAAAACAAGCTCTAAATCATGTTGAAATACAGAAATAAACACTTTTTCCAAAAACAAGCTCTAAATCATGTTGAAATACAGAAATTAACACTTTTCCAAAAACAAGCTCCAAATCATGTTGAAATACAGAAATTGACACTTTTCCATAAACAAGCTCTAAATCATGTTTGATGCACTCTGGAAGTAATTTTTTTTCAGTACTGTTTAATCAGGATGTTAGGAACACTGTGGACAGTTTTCAGCAAGTTGCAACATTGAAATACAGAAATAAACACTTTTCCAAAAACAAGCTTCAAATCATGTTGAAATACAGAAATTGACACTTTTCCAAAAACAAGCTCCAAATCATGTTGAAATACAGAAATAAAAACTTTTCCATTAACAAGCTCTAAATCATGTTTGATGCACTCTGGAAGTTAAATTTTTTTCAGTACTGTTTAATCAGGATGTTAGGAACACTGTGGACAGTTTTCAGCAAGTTGCAACATTGAAATACAGAAATAAACACTTTTCCAAAAACAAGCTCTAAATCATGTTGAAATACAGAAATAAACACTTTTTCCAAAAACAAGCTCTAAATCATGTTGAAATACAGAAATTAACACTTTTCCAAAAACAAGCTCCAAATCATGTTGAAATACAGAAATTGACACTTTTCCATAAACAAGCTCTAAATCATGTTTGATGCACTCTGGAAGTTAATTTTTTTTCAGTACTGTTTAATCAGGATGTTAGGAACACTGTGGACAGTTTTCAGCAAGTTGCAACATTGAAATACAGAAATAAACACTTTTCCAAAAACAAGCTCTAAATCATGTTGAAAAACAGAAATAAGCACTTTTCAAAAACAAGCTTCAAATCATGTTGAAATACAGAAATTGACACTTTTCCAAAAACAAGCTCCAAATCATGTTGAAATACAGAAATTGACACTTTTCCATAAACAAGCTCTAAATCATGTTTGATGCACTCTGGAAGTAAATTTTTTTTCAGTACTGTTTAATCAGGATGTTAGGAACACTGTGGACAGTTTTCAGCAAGTTGCAACATTGAAATACAGAAATAAACACTTTTCCAAAAACATGCTCTAAATCATGTTGAAAAACAGAAATAAGCACTTTTCAAAAACAAGCTTCAAATCATGTTGAAATACAGAAATAAACACTTTTCCATAAACAAGCTCTAAATCATGTTTGATGCACTCTGGAAGTTAATTTTTTTTCAGTACTGTTTAATCAGGATGTTAGGAACACTGTGGACAGTTTTCAGCAAGTTGCAACATTGAAATACAGAAATAAACACTTTTCCAAAAACAAGCTTCAAATCATGTTGAAATACAGAAATTGACACTTTTCCAAAAACAAGCTCCAAATCATGTTGAAATACAGAAATAAACACTTTTCCATAAACAAGCTCTAAATCATGTTTGATGCACTCTGGAAGTTAAAATTTTTTCAGTACTGTTTAATCAGGATGTTAGGAACACTGTGGACAGTTTTCAGCAAGTTGCAACATTGAAATACAGAAATAAACACTTTTCCAAAAACAAGCTCTAAATCATGTTGAAATACAGAAATAAACACTTTTTCCAAAAACAAGCTCTAAATCATGTTGAAATACAGAAATTAACACTTTTCCAAAAACAAGCTCCAAATCATGTTGAAATACAGAAATTGACACTTTTCCATAAACAAGCTCTAAATCATGTTTGATGCACTCTGGAAGTTAATTTTTTTTCAGTACTGTTTAATCAGGATGTTAGGAACACTGTGGACAGTTTTCAGCAAGTTGCAACATTGAAATACAGAAATAAACACTTTTCCAAAAACAAGCTCTAAATCATGTTGAAAAACAGAAATAAGCACTTCTCAAAAACAAGCTTCAAATCATGTTGAAATACAGAAATTGACACTTTTCCAAAAACAAGCTCCAAATCATGTTGAAATACAGAAATTGACACTTTTCCATAAACAAGCTCTAAATCATGTTTGATGCACTCTGGAAGTTCATTTTTTTTCAGTACTGTTTAATCAGGATGTTAGGAACACTGTGGACAGTTTTCAGCAAGTTGCAACTTTGAAATACAGAAATAAACACTTTTCCAAAAACATGCTCTAAATCATGTTGAAAAACAGAAATAAGCACTTTTCAAAAACAAGCTTCAAATCATGTTGAAATAAAGAAATAAACACTTTTCCATAAACAAGCTCTAAATCATGTTTGATGCACTCTGGAAGTTATTTTTTGTTTCAGTACTGTTTAATCAGGATGTTAGGAACACTGTGGACAGTTTTCAGCAAGTTGCAACATTGAAATACAGAAATAAACACTTTTCCAAAAACAAGCTCTAAATCATGTTGAAATACAGAAATAAACACTTTTTCCAAAAACAAGCTCTAAATCATGTTGAAATACAGAAATTAACACTTTTCCAAAAACAAGCTCCAAATCATGTTGAAATACAGAAATTGACACTTTTCCATAAACAAGCTCTAAATCATGTTTGATGCACTCTGGAAGTGAATTTTTTTTCAGTACTGTTTAATCAGGATGTTAGGAACACTGTGGACAGTTTTTAGCAAGTTGCAACATTGAAATACAGAAATAAACACTTTTCCAAAAACAAGCTTCAAATCATGTTGAAATACAGAAATTGACACTTTTCCAAAAACAAGCTCCAAATCATGTTGAAATACAGAAATAAACACTTTTCCATAAACAAGCTCTAAATCATGTTTGATGCACTCTGGAAGTTAATTTTTTTTCAGTACTGTTTAATCAGGATGTTAGGAACACTGTGGACAGTTTTCAGCAAGTTGCAACATTGAAATACAGAAATAAACACTTTTCCAAAAACAAGCTCTAAATCATGTTGAAATACAGAAATTGACACTTTTCCAAAAACAAGCTCCAAATCATGTTGAAATACAGAAATAAACACTTTTCCATAAACAAGCTCTAAATCATGTTTGATGCACTCTGGAAGTTAATTTTTTTTCAGTACTGTTTAATCAGGATGTTAGGAACACTGTGGACAGTTTTCAGCAAGTTGCAACATTGAAATACAGAAATAAACACTTTTCCAAAAACAAGCTTCAAATCATGTTGAAATACAGAAATTGACACTTTTCCAAAAACAAGCTCCAAATCATGTTGAAATACAGAAATAAACACTTTTCCATAAACAAGCTCTAAATCATGTTTGATGCACT